>NC_040032.1:13581268-13796379 GCF_000972845.2 Larimichthys crocea
TACAAACTAGAATAGAATAATCGGGATAATTCAAGATTAACATTAGTTAGCCTGTTAGCCAGTGACACTTGGGCTGAATACGTGAACTACTCATATTGTTAGCTCGACTATCTGTGCGCCTAAAACACAAATAACGAGCAGCCTCGAGATAAACCGACCATAACTAGTTTATACTTTAATAAATGTAAAAACACACAGATGCTAACGGAAAGCTAACCGCTCCCAGCTAAGTAAGTGGTCGGGGACTTTGTGACAGCAGCAACACAAACAACATCCAACCCGAGCTACAAGCTGCTGCTTATAATCCATGTCCCACGCAGTTTGTTTGTCTCTGTCACACAAACCTTTGACGTTTTAAAAAAATAAAGCAAACCGCCGTTTGAATCACGGCTAACGGTCGTTAGCTTCGTCGCCCAGCATCAGTCAAACAACAAACAACAACAACATCAGCCAGCACAGCTTTTTTAATTACCTGCGAGCTGTCTCCTGAGTAACAGCGCTGACTGGGCTCGTTCATACTTTAACGAAGTAACGCGCGCTGTGTTCAATGGTAATATTTTGAGGTAACGGCGTGAATTTAACGTTCACGAGCAGTCTCCGTGCTTCTATTTTCCTTTAGCATTCCCGTCATTATTCTTCTTCTTCTTCTTCGTCGCCTTCTCCTGGCTGTCTACCGCCGCCGCCGCTGTCTTTCTTCTTCGTGGGATTTTTTTTTTTTACCGTTTGGTGCATTACCGCCACCTGCAGGATGTTTCTGTGCGGCGCCTGACGTGTCCTGTACGGAAGGCCTAAGGGTCATCATGCATACATTTTTATTCCACACGTAATAATGAGATAATATTCGAGTCTCGAGAAAATAGGACTGGGTGAGGATTAGCCAAAGTGTATCAGAAATTTGGATCAAGAGATTTTACAGTAGTAGAAATATTGCACATAATGCCCTTTTCAATGAAAAAAAATATCTTTGAGGCTGAATTGCTTAAAAAAATGATACAGTTAATATGCTTTATACCGCGTGAGTGAACAGTTCAGGATGGTCCTGAGATCAAGTGTACAAGCTTTGTCAGAAATTATGGATCAAAGAGATTTTACAGTGGCATATAGGTTTGCTCACTCCGTATCATGGACTACATGCATTTGCCATACATTCTGTTCTACTGTGGCACTTGAAATCAGGAAAAGAGTCATACATACATACATTTTATTCACCGTTTTCCCTTAATAACGAGATAATTAATTCGAGATCTCAAGAAAAACAAACGATATGTCTAGTGTTTAAATCATTGGCAGGAAACATCATTTAGTGTAGCAATGTCAGAGGAGCGAGCAGGAGACACCATTAGTGTTTGTATTTTGTATTTGTTCTTGTTTTGTCTCAAAACTCAAAACAATTACTGAGTTTGAAATACGATAGTCAGTTTTGATGATGGACATCAGGCTCAGTTAATGTGTAAGTGTACACTATTATAGCAAGGCATAAAGCTATTTCAGCTGTGTCAGGCCTTGATTGAAGAGATATGTGATGATCGTATTCTCCTGCTTCTCTGGCAACGTAAGTTGCTTTAAAAAACAACTTAAGACCTATCTCTTTAGCCTGGCTTTACCTAAGGTGTATTCACTGCTGAGTTTTTATGTCCTGATCACTCCTGTTACTTTTATCTCTGGTGCTTATTCACTGTAGGTATTATCTACTTTTACTGCAGCTGTTCTTAAATTAGCTTTTTACCCTATAGGTCTTAATTTTTCTCTTATGTTTTCGTTGTTGTAGTTTTATGCTTTTTACTCTTCTTCTAATCTCTAGTTTTTCATATGAACTGCTCTTTTACCTTAAGAACTGTAGTTGTTGTCTATTTCTGTTTTTACTCTTCTGTGTGAAGCACTACAGTTCTGATGAAAGGTGCTATTATAAATAAATAAAGTTCAAGTTGAAGTTAAAATTAGTAACACAATTAGTAACCAAAGGCAGCAAAATTATTGAAAAATCAGGTAATCCTTAACGAGAAATTGCCAAACAAAAAAAATAATGGAGCTGGGGAACTTGTTCTTTGGTCCACCCATTCCTGGGCACTGTGAGCCTTGTCTGGTGAAGGCACAGACTTTCTGCATCACTGACAGCTGTGGGAGAGATAGACAAAAAATGGCACTCTCTATCATAATGTTAAATGCATGCCTCTTGAAAAAAACATAGATGGGAGGAGGGAAACAAACATACCATTAATGACATCAGTGAGCAGCCTGAGCTACCCAAGGACCCATGCACCTCAGACAGCAGCAACCACAATGAAAATCACATGACAAGATTGTGTGGGTGAAAATCACGTTAGTTTCTGTGTTATATATGCTGTTAAGTGTGTAAGATTTGTGGGCCTCTATTTTCAGAATAAAGCAGACAATTTATACTGTTGACTGTATATATCATGTATTATAGTGTATCCTATGCCAAACATCTATACTGTACATTCATGCCTTATTTATTTATATATATATATTTTTTTTGTAGGGATTTCACACCCACTATATAATAATACCTGTTCATACTGTACATGATACACATAATTACTTTTTTTCTCTACATGCTATGCTGCTCTACCCAAACTGTATATATACTAAATATATATGTTAGTAATTCATCTCAACTTTTCCATGCTGCTAATACTGTATAAAATTCTATACATTTGTATACTGTATATATCTCACAGCATATCCTATTCATAACCTGCACTATTTATATATCCTGTTATTTGTACATACTCTGCACTTTTACTACTCTGCTGGTTAGATGGTAAGCTGGTCTGTTTTAAACTGTCTTTTGTTACTTTGTGCAGTGACAATAAAGTTGAATCTATATCTAATCTAATCATCTATCTAAACATGGAAATAATTTCATAACTATGTCTTCATTCTGTATAACCACCTGAAATATGGATCTTTTTATTGAGATCTACATGATATGTTTGAGTATTTCCACTGTAATCTGGTCATGTTTGTTGTGTAGTCTTGTTTTGAGGTTGCGGCCTGTCTTGGACAATGGATATATAAAGTAGAAATAAGTATTTGCTGCTTTATTGTTGTGCTGCACCTATAATTTCCCCATCAGATCATTTAGGTCCTATCCATAGGCATAAAACTGGGCCCTTAGAACTTTTCAGCTTTCAAGAGCCGACTTGGACTCAGTGTGGACTGTAATACTCACAGTGGACACTAGATGACAGCAACTGACTTAACGTAACTGATCTAACCTTTATGTGTTTTAGTTGGGCTCACAACACACTAACTACACCGTACTTGCTACTAACACTGCTAATAATTCCAACAATGGGGAAAAAATCACACAAATTAATGAAAAAAATTGTTTGGGAAAATAGACAAGTCGACTGTATAATTATGTTTTATAAATTTTAGGCTCTCATGTTTCTCTTCATCCGTGTGAGAGAAGTGGGTATATCTTTCTACCAAACACTAACACATCTTAAATAGCACCAGTTTCCACTTTTTTAGTGTGAAGGAGGAGGAAGTCGTTTATTTTTTATCACAGAGGCTGTTACATTTGATCAAGGAAGGCTAGAAAGCCACTGAACTAGTTATCTGAGTCAATGCTTTAGGGTCGTTCTTGGACATAGGTGACTTTGTGGGAATGTAGATCTACTATAAAATGTCTGTGTCTGACATGAAATATACGGGTTAAATATCTGTTTACAATATTACAAGATTTAGCATTCATCATCATTAGCTCTGTATTCAGAGTGCCACAAAGAGATGTGGTCTCTTAATGATTCCCAAACCTGCTGATAAAAACATCATTTTTAAGAGGTCAACTGTTGAGACAGAGGCTTTTCTTTCACAATGTGCTGTTAAAGATTTGAACCTTTGCTATCTCACAGGAAACCAGCTGTTTTACTTTTCACAATGGAGAGCTCAAAAAGGTAAGGACATTTTGACCAGTCTGGAATTCACGTGAAATTGGTAGAGGGTTGTTTTGTAGCACGCGTTTGTAAGGAATGATCAGCGACATTGTGCATTATGTCGTATGAGACGCTGTGTTACATCTTTACATTCCTGAATTCATGCTTTTTCATGCTTGAGTCATGCATATTTTCATGCATAAACAATAAAGTGTTACCCAAGCTATTTCCATGGGTGAGAAGGTACTAAGAAATCCAATTTTTCACAGTCACAAATCACTTGACTGCATGAAGAAGTTAAGCAATACCTAAAATAAAAATACCCTTACATGTTTTTATTTTAGCATGCCGCTGATGAAACAGGTTACGGGTGGTCACGCCACAGTTTTTACTTGTACTTTCATTATTACGATTCATTTGTTGCACAATTATGCAGAGAAGTTGTCAGGCATTGCATTATCTTTTTTTAAATGCAATATACAAAAGTTCTGCTTCACTTAATCAGATATTTAACATTTTTATTATCCTCATTACAGGAAAGTGGGGAGCGAACAATGATGATGATTTGAAGATGATAGTTGACCGTTTACCGCATACTCAACAGGGAAGGCGTCGAAGAACAATGACCAACCCAGAGGGGCTGGTCCTTCCACAACTAAACTCTTGAGGTATTTCAGAGCTCAGGCCTCTGTTAGCTTCTGCGAGGCTCAGAGACACACGGGAGCCACACTGTCCCATGATAACTGGAAAAATGAAATGAACTGGAAGAACACCTCATCCAACAAACAAGTACGTGAGTCTATTTCTTTTTAACAGAGGCAAACTGAAGATTATATCTCTGTTATGTGAAACATGAAAAACTTATAGTGTCAGTATGGTTGAAAGGGACAGATCTTAGGTCAGCCAAAGTTAAACAGTGTTAACTGTAGTCTACTGAATTCCACCACTGAAATACATCTGAAATTAACTGCTGCTGCTTTTATTTAATAATCACCTTAATTACTGACAAAAAAGTTTGTAAACTGGTGTGCTAAGAACTGTAGAGAGCAGAAAACTTTACTTTACTGAGAATCGCCCTTCCCCTTTCTCTGTATTTTGGACATTGTTGTGTGTGCAACATTTGTCCTGCACAGTTGTGTAATTATCTCTTGTGTCAGGACCGTTTCTTAAGTGTTTCACACCCACATTAACTAACTTCCCCCACCAAAACCAGTTACTTGTGGGGCACATGACTTCAAAAAGCAACGCATAAGAATGTGGCACACTTTTCTCATGTGCCATTAGGTTGATAGATTTACAGCGGGATTGAACACAGTCACTTATTGTTCAGTGATGTAATCAGATTTATTTTAAAGATGAAAGCAAGAGGAGCTGCAACCCCCCCACCCTCCAACCCCCCACCCCAGTATAATTCTTGTCCTCTCACTGAGCTTTATTGATTGTCTAATTACACTTGTTGCCAATACTGTGCAAATGCTGCAACAACAGAATAAAAGATTTCTCTAAACTAGGTCGTTTATTATCTGTTTCCAGGTGAAGAAAGAGTTATCACCATGGAGCCAAAAGTATCAGGTGACATCCTCGGACAGGCCGGTGCCTCGATGGATCTGGGCTCCAGCTTGGTCTACATTATGGCTTTTTGTGAACAAGCCTTTCATCACTTACACACAGGCAGACACGATGAGAAACCAGCACTATCCAAAAGACGTTTCCTATGTAGCTCGTAGCCGTGCTTTGCTACATCAACCTGATCAACACATGGAGACGATACACTATAGCAGGTTAGATGAACACATGACAACAATCATTTGCTGTCCTCCTCCGTTGCACTTACACATAAATTGTTTTTCTATCTATAGTGTCCTCCTCACATTCAGAAATTCTTTGAGATAAGTGACAGCACAAGCCGCTCTACAAACAGGTATGATGGACGATTTGATTGTGTCAGATTAGTGTCGAAACTCTGTGAGCACACATTCCACCTCATTACTAAATGAACTCCTGTAACAGGGTTGCAAGTGAATTGCAGGAAGCTTGTGCAGAGATGAAAAATACACTACATAATCACATTCACAGATCTATAATTTAATAGTTTCTGGGGGTTTTGAAGGTTTTCATGAATGGTTGCCACCTAAAGTTAACTTGTCACATGTAAAGAAGGAATTCTATTTATTTCTGTACTTTCAGTCTTCATCTGCAGTTTCTGCTTTGGCCCTCTCTTTGGTTATCTTGGAGACCGCAAACCGGATACATCATGATTGGTGGTTTGACTGTTCGGCTGCAAATGCAGCTGGAAGCTCATTTGTCACTGTGTCTGTAAGTGAGAAGGTTTTCACACATTGTGAGCCTTGAAAACAAGAAACCAAGAAATGAGAACATGTTGACTTCCTTCTATTTGTGCTATTGGATAAAAACATGAAGTAATAGATACACATCTCTTTGTATTCTGCGCAGTTTCTTTTGAAAATGTCTGTATTGTTAACTAATTTTACTGTTCTCAGCTGTAAGATGACAATATGTTAGACTGTGAAGGATCCTGTGGGTTTTTTGGGTCTGAATCTCTTGTGAACTGCTTTCCATCTCGACTCTTTAGCACTTCTGGCTTCTGATGCTGTTGCGAGCCTGGTCGGGGTAGGAGAAGCCAGCTACTCCACCATTGCTCCCACATCATCGGTGACCTCTTTACTGGGGGTCAACATGCCATGATCTGCATCTTCTACATCTTTATCCCCATCGGAAGGTGAGAACAAACAATCATTTTAAATAATGATCAGTGATGATGTGTACGATTTAGAGCTTCCAGGTTCAACGCAGCACTTAAACTCAGAGATATATTTGATGTTCTATTGCTTTATCATGCTGTGAGACAGAGCCATCACAACAACATCAAGTTACCGTGCGCAAGTAGTTTTCATGGGTGTTAGAAACATGGCAGAAATAGTGTAAAGTATTTTTTGATGAAACCGTCCCACTCATTGACTTCAAACAGTTTAATTTAAAACCAACTTGCAAAGATGTTTGTGTTTCTTTCTTTAGTGACTTGTCTTACCATTGTTAGGTTGTTTTTGGTCATCTTTATCATCAAAACGGTTTGTGTTTTTTTTGTGGTCTTGGATATATACTGGAGCAGGAATCGCCACGCCACAGGGGACTGCGCTGGGCTCTCAGGGTGAGAACATTTTACATTTCAGTAATGTAGCCGAGCAAACAGATAGTTTGCACAGTGCTATTTCCCTTTTTTTTAGATCACTCCCATCTGGGTGTATGGGATGGTCTTGCTGATCTTTTTTATTGCCTAACCCACCCAGAGGGCTGCTGAAACCCACGGAGAGGGAGTTACAGGGCAGAGCCCTTACCTGGAAGATGTGAAGTATCTTCTAAAAAAGTAAGTAAGACTTGGGAAATTAACAGCTGGATTAACCATGAAGACTGGTCGGAAACTGGATTTTAGAGGTAGTTTAATGATCTTGTTTTGTTTCTCCACAACCTTAGTAAAAGTTACAGGTGGTCAACATTGGGGATGACGGCTACGGCCTTTCTCGTCGGAGCCCTGGCTTCTGGGACAACTTTTCTGTCCAGAGGTCAGGTCCTTCAGGGACCCAACCACCAATGCACTAAAAAACCCTGCACCACCACAGAACAGGTGCAGCATGCAATCTTTGACCTGCATCACACCCTCCATGCACTTCATTTTTCCTTCAAAATCGAGAAGGTTTCAAACAATGTGTCGGCCTCTGCTCCCTGTACAGTTACATCTTTGGAGTGTGACCTTGGTGACGGGCATTATGGGAGGGTGTTTGGCACTCTTTATCTAGACGTTCAGGGACAAGGTGCCAACGCAGACCCAATCATCTGTGCAGTAGGCCTGTGGGATCAGCCCCTGCCTCTTTGTCGCATCTTTGTGGCACTCAGCAAGCATCCTGCTACTTATGTAAGAGCAAATTCGTCTTTGCTGGTTTTTTATGTCACATATGGGAATGTATCAATTGATCCGTTGCTTAAATGTTCATTTCAGGTGTTCTTTTCTTAGGTGAAAGTAATATCGCTGAACTGGGCTGTCATGGCTGATATACTGCTGGTGATGTGTTGTGTATGTGGAATAAAAATAAAAACCGTCTCTGAGGCTTGAAGCCAATGATTTGTTTGATGCTGTTTTTGTTTTCAGTATGTGTGTATACCAACCAGAAGATCCACAGCTGAAGCTCTCCAGATTTCAGTCTGTTCATCTCCTGGGTGATTCGGGAGTCCTTACCTAGTAGGAGGTGGTAGATACAGTTCCACTTTCCCATCTCTCCAAGTTAAGTAAACCACTTTTTTCTGTATGTCCTGAGGATTAACACTGTTCTCACATCTGTGCCGTGTATTCCGATGCTATATCAAAACTTAACCTGAAAGTTTTGGTTGGCGCTTCCACTAGTCTGAAGTACAGCCTCCTGATCTGCCCTTTGTTGGAATCCGGGTGGACTGTTTTTCCTCCTGACCTCCTTCTACATTGCTGAAGACAGGACGGCAGCTATGCGATTGGTTGAAGGAATTTTAACTCTTTTACTTGGTTAAATGTTAAAATGTATGTGTGGATGACACACGGGTGCACTAGTAAGTCCCCACCGTTGTGTGTAATGTCTCAGGTCCAGAAAAATCCTGAACAATGCCTCTCATTCAACTTACTTACTACAAGATGGCACCATCCTTATCCAGTTAGAATAAATTCTCCTCATCTGCACACAGTGCCCTAAAAACACACACTGCCAGTCTAGTTTAGAGCAGAAATGGGCCAAACTTGATAAAGACAACATTGTGTTCCTAGTTTGGAGTTGAGTTGACCTCATTCTCTCCATTCTGTTGGATGTTCATTGTTTTGTGAGGCGCTGCCCAGAGGGACACTTATTTTTGTTGTAACTGGTACCTAATTTCCACGGAGGTGTTCCCTACTCTAAAATCTTTCAAACATGTATCTCTCTCTGTTGTGTTAACAGAAGATCCACCTCCACCACCTCCTTCAGATCCCACATCTGGCCCTCATGGACGTGAGCACCCAGGAGTTAAAAAGGAGTAAAGTCGGACAATGCCAAGCAACCTATACCTGTTACATACCTAAGTTAAGTTAAAAACTACTGGTGTTAGAAGCAGGATGTTAAAAGATGACTGAAAATATCTTTTTTTTTAATGTCTGTCAGACATCACAGTGTCTTTTTTAAAAATGTTGAAACAATAATTTTGTATTTCTACAGTTTACTTTAAAATCTGTGCAGCATGCAACAACCCCTCCCATGGACCCACGATAAATTACCAACCATTTAGGTCTGCTGTTCGCGTATTGTTGAAAAAGTAAATGCTTTTAAATTTCATAAATTTTTAATTGTTAATGAGCATTGTCTTCCTTGGAACTGTCTGTCTGTCTAACTACTAACAGGCGACACCAGAAGCTCTTTAAAAAAAACTAATCATAATATGTATGTAAAATAGACACCTCTATATCTGGTAGTATGTTTGTTCATTTATATTTTAAAGTGCACAGGCAACAGAATCTTAAACTTTCTGAAGTGAACTGCAGCCCCAAGACCAAAATTGCTTTGTGACAGGATTTCAAAAAGTCCAGATTCAGTACTGTTAACTATCTTTTCTTATGATTCTCTGAATTTTGCTGACAGCCATCTAGACCATGTGGCCAGTTTGGCTGAAACCCTCGTTTGCCATAAACCCGAGGCAGATAAGCTGAATTTGCTCAGGTATCCACACTGAAAGAGGTCCGAGATAACTCTATCTAAATTGAGACCAGGATGCAGTGCTGTCTCTAATGAGGATCAGAGGGGCCTCTGGCTGAACCACAACATATGCCAATAAGGGAGTTAGAGGGGAGGATTTTCATTTTCACTTGTATTTACTGTAACAGTTGCTGGACATCCATCTCATAATTCAATTTCACTTTCTCTTTTAAAACACTTGTCCCTCCACTGTTAAAATATTAGAGAGTTGTGTTCTGTTTCAAAAATATAATAAAGTGTTTCATCATTCGTTTTCAGTGTGTCCGTACTAGGTGGCACTGCTGTTTACTGTTAAATGAAACATGAGGCTCCCAGTTGTCTCTCACTAATTGATTTGGCCGGTTCACTAGGACCTCCTGTAAACTGCCCTAAAACAGTAATGTTTGCAGCCACCAAGGCAGCTATCATAATGTGCAGGTTTACTGTTACTATCTCCGTTGTGTCTTGGGAAGCACATTACATGTAATGATCTACCGTAGGATAAGATTTCAGTAATCAGCATTGCTGATATAAAACCAAGTCCGCAAAGGGTTTGTTTTTAATGACTAATATTTTCTAAGGAAAAACCATTCACACAAATAGAATATATATATAGATATATACACAGAGATAACGTGTATACTCCTGACTCTATGGGGAGCTTTTATAGTGTATTTTATGTTTCATTTAACATAATTATTTACTTATTCACAATTTATGTTGATATGTAGACACCCATCTCCTCCACCTCCACCCTCCACCATTCAACCACCACCTACACTATAAGCACCCACAGCATAAACACAACAGGGTGTATACATACTCCAGGATGGGCGGATGTAAACCAACCCACCAAAGCAAAGACAGTATAAGGGCATAGTCACAATACACCACTGCTATGATAAATACACGTACAGTCACATAATGATAGAGCCTGTAGGCTGAGTAACTTATTCTCAAGACCAAAACAGCAATGTCAAAATCTTTGTATTTATACTCACCTCCTATCATCTCACATTGGTGAGGGATTCAACATTTCTTCTCGTTTTTAAAGAATAGTTGTTCCGTTTTATTTCCAAACATATAAGTTTTCTCATTGTTTATAACAGCAGGTGTGTGTGTGATATGAAAAAAAAGTGAAATTGACGGGGAAGTAAGTAACATGAGCCACAACACAGACTGAAGTCCAGAACTTTTTGACTTTTTCCACAAGCATAAAACAAATCAACATCATTAACCATTTCTCTCACAGTTAGAGGATTCTCGCTAAAATAAAAACTGACACGGATGCCTCCTACAGTTGTCTGATTAATGTGTTACCGTGTTAAAATCCCATGTTGCGTGTCTACACTTAAACTCCCTTTAGGGTGTTTACTTTTGATTTCGTTGAACCCTGAAACTGTGAGTCTGTGACCTCTGCTGAGTTCAGTAACATGATAGGTTGCTAACATCCATCATCTTAGCAGGCTGCCCTTGACACAGACTAGCACAGACCAGATAAAGGGACATTTTTACATACCCTAGTTGACAGCCGCCTGTCAATCAAAAGTGTCAGACTGTTGCTGTCGAGGGTCCCCGGTAAATCCAACAGCTGCATGTCTCCATTGTTTTGTACTGGAGTAAACCACCCCGGGAGGTCAAAGGTCATGCCCTTGTCACTCTCGGGTACAGGTCATGTAATAATTGGGCTGCATTTCATCATCGCATCGGTACACCTTAATAACTGCTGAAGTCTGAAGTGCAACCACGGTGTAGCAGATTTATTGCTGATTAATGCATTTCTGACCAAACCATTTCCTACTAAAGTGTTGAAACGTTGACTGATCTTGACATTTAAAAGCCGGATGAAAGCTCCAGTTCAAGGACGCTAAGACCATTGTTAAAGGTTAATTGCTTTATTGGGAACAACTGGTATTTCTTTTTGTTTTTACATTTCAGCCCTAAGCATTGTCCATTTTCCAGAAGCTATGCGATACTCAGTATGCTGAGGGAATAGGATCGGGCGCAGCAGACATGCATGGGAATCAATACAAGCGAGCACACACGCATAGTAAAAGGTATGTGGAACAACATTCTCGAGGTACACAGTTTTTTTATACCTGTCAACTATCAAACACCAAATGGGTATTGTGAGCAAAGTTTACTGAGCACTTATCTCTGCATACCTCTGAGTTTTACCCGTTCAACCCTGGTGCACAGCGAAAACCTGTAAATGGCTAATACAATTGTCCTGCGATCAATGGGGTAGGGGTCGGATACCGTCAAAGTGTTTGCTCTGGGCTAGGGAACATTTAGCCGTGTGAAAACAGCGTTCCACACAAAACAACACGGTGATATTGTACGAACATGGGAGCACTACACATTGAATCAGATGCTGTCAGATATCCATACGTAGTAACCAGACATTTCTCTTGGTCACCCTTTTGTCATTTCCCGAACCAGAAAGAGACGCTCCTCCGTGCTCGTGTTCTTCTCACCCTTCCAACAGATCAGCAGCAGGCCTTGAAAGAGGAGTGAACCGCATTTGTGGATGTGGAATTACGTCCGTCCTTATCACTAGTAACCTGCTGCGGGGGGACATGACATCATACGGAGGAAGCAAGTCTTCTCAACCCCTCTGTGTGGCCCTTATTGGAAAAATTACATCATATGGGGCCTCATGACTTTCAACCCTCATCCAGCAGGGAGGCAATGTTTTTTACTTTAAATTGACCCAGACAGAAGAAGAAGAAGAAAGACGAAGAAGAAGAAGAAAGCAAGAGCAAGAAGAAAGAGAAGAAGAAAGAAGGAAGAAGAAGAAAGACGAGACATAGCTCCACTGCATGTTTATTTGTGTTATTTGTGGTATTGACCCCGAGTCGTGTGATCTTTGCAAGAACAAAGAACAATGTGTTGATTTGGACTGTTTGTAGCGGATAACTCACAACTGCACCACATGCTGCAACATTTAAAAAGGAACAAACTGGAATACAATTCAGCACAGGGTTTTAAAACGAATTTTAAATCTTTACTGAAAGAAATAACCAGCAATGCGATAATGAAGTGTTATTTCAGTTGTGTGAAAAATTGATAATTTTTTTTAGTATAGTCCTGCTTGTGTGTGATTCCGTTTTTGATTAAGGCTGCAGAGCAGATCTAATCAAGCTGTTTCTACTGTCATGCAAATGATTTGAGTGGAACATGGAGACTAAATGTGGATTTTACACTGGCCAAAGCAGCCAAATCTTGAGGTTTTGCCGTATAATGGCATAGCACATTCTGGTCCTACTGTATATTTAGCATTCCTGTATAAGGAGCTCGCTGGCATGCGATGGAGAGAGCTTATTTCACAGACACAAGCATGGCAATGGGGTAACTACAAAGGGACCCACGCAAGTCTATATAATATGATACTACAGCACCACAAAGATCTGGTCTCATGCCAAAGTCAAACCCCAGCTCCATAGCAGCTCAAATTTCTCCACTTAGGCCGAGCTTTATGTTGAGGCTTTCAGTCGCATAAGAATGCAGCCGGAGGAGGATTCAACAAAGATGCTCCAACCATAATGATATCGGGCAGAGGGCAGGGTACAGTGGATCAGGGCTGGTTTTCCCCTCCCAGGACAAGATTCCAACTGGATGATGGTACCCATGACCAAGGGCCATCTGGATGGAGCTGTCCAAACCAACCTACATAAATGAGCAGATTTAAAAGACGCTTCTTGGTTCTCTGGCCCCCCCTGAGCACTTTATTTATGTCCTGCGTTCTCTTGCCTCCTTTGCTCTCAGTGTACAGTATAGCCTCCCCAGAATCCACATTCCAAGGAGCGGAGACACCAGCCCAGATCTATTCAAATCCTCAGCTGCTCTGCTGCCCACACTCTGTTTGCTTGAGTTGGTAAGATTTGCGGAGAGGCAGGTGAGGGGGGGGGGGGGTGGTCTGCAGTAACTACCCAGAAAAAGCTATGTCAGGACGACAGTCACGAGGTCAGGACACCACATTCACCAGTGGATGATTGAAAAGGTCCGGAATGGCTACGGGCCCACACCTTGAAGATTCGGTCGAAGACTAGCTAAGCTCATGGATACCAAAAAAATGTACTTGTGACGTGGAGAGTGGAAGTGGGGGTGCGCTTCCAAGAGCCATCCAGATTATGGAATGACGGCGCCATGGCCTCCTTTGTCAGAGACGTTCAGGTTTCTAAAAGTGTTCGATGACCACAACAGTCAGTCTTAGAGTGGGACCCTCTTCGTTAGCCATGCTGTTAGTAAGTGAATATTTTTGTTTTTCCCTGTTGGGCACATAAAAAGATTCCGGCGGTAATATTATGGCATCACTGAAGTGGTGTCGAGGGTATATATTAAGCTTATTTTTTTTATTTTTTATATTTTTTTAGAGAGAGTCAGCTGCGATAAATTTAACCTCCCCTGATATCTAAAAACAAAAACAACTAAAAATAAGATTGTACATTTCACATTCAAACCTATCAGTGCATCAGAATCAGAAATACTTTATTAATCCAAGCAGGGAAAATGTTTTTGTTACAGCAGAATTGTAGTTTAAAGTGCTTCACAGAGGAGAAATAGACAACAAATAACAGTTCTTAAGGTAAAAGAACAGTTGCACGAAAAAGTGTAAATAGCATAAAACTACAACAACGAAACAGATAAGAAGAAACATTAAGACCTATAGGGTAAAAAGCATAATTTAGGAGCAGCTGCAGTAAAAGTAGATAAGTAGTACAGTGAATAAGCACCAGAGATAAAAGTAACAGGGAGTGATCAGTATGTCTGAAGACGTACATTCAAATTACATTACACATTCAAACCTATCAATCAGTGCATCAGAATCAGAAATACTTTATTAATCCCTGCAGGGAAATTGTTTTTGTTACAGCAGAATTGTAGCTCAAAGTGCTTCACAGAGACAACAAATAGACAACAGATAACAGTTCTTAAGGTAAAAGAGTAAAACGCTTAAAACTACAACAACGAAACAGATAAGAAGAAACATTAAGACCTATAGGGTACTGTATTTAAACTGTATTTTATCCGGGATATTATATCGGGTAAAATATACCCGATGGTGTTACTAATTTTAACTTCAACTTGAACTTTATTTATTTATATAGCACCTTTCATACAGAACTGTAGTGCTTCACAGAGCAGAGTAAAAACAGAAATAGACAACAACTAACAGTTCTTAAGGTAAAAGAGCAGTTATATGAAAAACTAGAGATTAGAAGAAGAGTAAAAAGCATAAAACTACAACAACGAAACAAATAAGAAGAAAAATTAAGACCTAAAGGGTAAAAAGCATAATTTAAGAACAGCTGCAGTAAAAATAGATAAGACCTGTACAGTGAATAAGCACCAGAGATAAAAGTAACGTGATCAGGACATAAAAACTCAGCAGTGAATGGCACCTTAGGTAAAAGCCAGGATAAAGAAATATGTCTTAGGACGTTTGTGTAAATTTACACCGCTCCACATTCAAACCTATCAGTACATCAGAAATCAGAATCAGAAATACTTTATTAATCCCCACAGGAAAATTGTGTTTCTTACAGCAGCTCCCAAACGGTAAGTGAGATAGTAAGTGATAGCAAGAAAACAAAACTTTAACACTATACACCTATACAATATCCTATTTTAACACTATATACACATAACAGTTAAATAAAACCAGTAGCAGTAAAATAAAAAGCAAGTAACAGTGAACTATGCAATATGTAAATCTACATGATGTGCTCCTTTGTAGTTTTACAGATATTAACTATACGGTGATGTCTGTCTATAAATGTGATAACTAACTTAATGTCAGAAATGTCAGCTATAGAATTTCACTGCCTTCACATACAGTGTATGACAAATACGTTCAAGTTTCAAGTTTTTATTTGTCTTATGCAGGTTAACACAGAGTCAACTGTACAATGATAGACAGACAGACTTTATTTATCCCAAGCTGGGAAATTACAGTGCAGCAGCAGCAACATTACACACAGTGACAATAGACAACATAAGAATAAAAATATAAAGAACAAACTATACATAATAAAATATCAGAATAGCAATAGTAAATAAAAAAATAATGGACGAGAGTTCAGCATAAAAAGCAGTAAAGATATAAAATATAAAGAAAGCTAAGAAGTAAAAAAAAAAAAAGACAACAACAAGAACACAATAAAATTAGGTAAAATATATATAGATAGATATAAAATATAAAACAGACTAAATTTAGAATATAAAAAATATGTATAAGTTTTCTATTTGCTATACAAGTGATGGGGCAGATGTTCTGCGCGGAGCCCGTGTAAGTCTTGACCTGACACACTGGTCAGATTTAACTTGTAACACAGAAGCACCTATTTTAAAACATAGCTGTAAATGAATGTGCAGGAAGGTAGAACAACAGTTAGTGCACAAGACTGACTGATAAATAATCTGTACCTAGAGAGCACATACTGTACTTCTGCTGCTTAGATATATAATGTTCTTTTCTACCCAGATCTGCATCAAAATACACAAGACATGCCAGTTATACAGATTCATGGAGAATGAATTAATTCAATTTTTATTCTAATGCAAAATTTTAAATTGGATTAGACTCCATGATCACTGAGACTCTGTAGCTGTCAGCTGTTGGTGAAACTCTTGCAGGATTATTTAGAGTTGATGTGTGCATGTGATTTACATTTGGTTACAGTTGATGGCAGGGAATATCACAAATCATCCAGTGGTAAAGATTACATTAACTAACAGACAGACAGATGGGACCCTCTGTAAGTTGCCTAAAAGCACCACAAACTGATCTCTCACAAGATTTCTTATTTCCGGATCAGAATCGATGTTCTCATACCACCTACATAAGTGGTCATAGTATTTCAGTATGTAGTTATTCTGTGGTTAATATTTATGTGTTAGGTTTGGAGTTGTGAAGTGTAAAACATATCTGGAGAATTGCAGGGTGATTAAGTGAGAACGAGTTGGCCCTGGACTGTTACATGTTACATTGGTGTGTGGTTTCAGCACCATGCTGCTCCTGACTCAACTCACCCCCCTCCAAGCAAGGCCTCCTAATACAAGGGTTATGTTGTTTCCCCAGCAGTCTTCAGGAAAGCACAACATTCGTCTTTTTTTTCTTTGAGCACAAATAACTGCGGACTGGACTTGATTCTAGATCCATGAAAATGTCTCATCCCACAGGCTTCTTCAGTTCTTCATGAATCTACAACCAAGTATCCAGTTGCTCAAGATTTAACTCTTCTTCTTTAAAGAATGTTGACTGGGATGATTGACAACCTTCAAACATCAGTCGAGTCAGCATACTGTGTGTACTATTATATGAGCTAATAATGATTTGACTTTGACATTTGTTTTTTTATTTCTAGAGCTGAACAAAAACCCAGTAGAGGGATTCTCAGCAGGCCTAATCGAGGATAATGATCTTTACAGATGGGAAGTCCTTATCATCGGGCCTCCAGACACACTGTAGTAAGTCAATCACTGTCTCATATGTGATATAGAATATGTGTTATTATTATGTTCTGCTTTGAATAACTCAAATTGTTCTTGTCCCTTTTTTGATACTGATTTTTCTCTTTTACCTTTTTATTTTGTTCACAGTGAAGGTGGTGTGTTTAAAGCTCATCTGACATTTCCCAAAGACTACCCTCTCAGGCCACCTAAAATGAAATTTATCACAGATATTTGGCATCCTAATGGTAGGTACAGGCCTGACACACGGTGAATGATGCTTGCCTCTCAGAGATGTAAATGTAGCCTTGTGTCCCATTTTTAGAAATGTTGAGAACTTTGACTCTCATTCAGCAGCTTTAGGTTTGAATATAAATTACATTTTAGTAACTATTCCTTATAACGTGAATATTTTACAGGTTCTCTGTTATCGTATGTTGTGTATGTTAACAGTGAACTGTGCCCTTTTGAGTTTTTGCATTTGGTATACTATTTTTTTGTGGTAATCAGTGTTTTAACTTTATGAATTACATAAATTAATAATAGGGATATGTTATGCAGGAATGGATTTAAAACAAGAGTGTTAATTTTACTGGAGTGGTCATGTCAAAATTCTTGATAATTGCTGGTCACTTGGCAAAGAAGTATGGGGAAAATTTTAACTGGCCTGATGTGCAAAGCTGAGTCACCTATCCACATACTGTAGACTAAAGAATGTAACTGTTAGCAAAGGCGCCTCTGCTAAATATTTACTACATGTAAGTGTAATTGAGTATTAAAAGCAAACATCTGTTATACCGTAGAAACAGCGATGGAATTTTCTGCTTCATAAATTGTATTTTCCATGCATTTTTTTTTCAGTGGACAAGAACGGCGATGTATGTATTTCTATTTTGCACGAGCCCGGTGAGGACAAGTACGGCTATGAGAAGCCAGAGGAGCGCTGGCTGCCTATCCACACAGTGGAAACCATCATGATTAGTGTTATCTCTATGCTGGCAGATCCAAATGGTGACTCACCAGCAAATGTGGACGCTGCAGTAAGTGCACTCGTTGATTTAGAAAAGTTGATAAGAAATTGTATTTTTCTGTTTCAAACAACATCTGATGTTTCATCTGATGCCTAAATGTTTGACCTTTTTGAACCACACATTAAGTTTTCAATGGCATTAGATAATACGTATGTAGTATGACAAAATACAGAATGAATTGTTAATTTAGATGTTAAAGACTTTGAGTAATACAACAATTATAGCAAATATAAGATGTATAAATGAAGTAACTGGATTGTCTTTATTTTTTTTCCCTCTGCAGAAAGAGTGGAGGGAGGACAGACATGGCGCATTCAAAAGGAAAGTTGCCCGTTGTGTACGAAAAAGCCAAGAGACTGCGTTTGAGTGATATTTAGCGAGGATCTAGCTTCATGTTTTCAGGGCAAGTATTCTTGACTTTTTAAAACCTTTGGCTCACAAATGACAACTCACCTTAGCTGTTCAGAAACTGCAGCCTGTTGCACCATTTAAAATTTCCACTGGTTTAGTTGGCGTAATCAATGTACATGGGGAGGACAAGGTGACACACATCCGGCTTGTGTCACATGCAGCAGATCTTTTGTTTATGATTTAATATTTGGGCATGTTGTGATTAGCCTTACTGCTTCCTAATTATTTTTCCCTGTGTGATTTCCTACAGGTCTCTAATTGAAAATCAACATGGCACTGTTTCCTGCACTCTTCCACCCTGTCGTCAGGCTTGTCCTCCTTTTTTTTTTTTTTTTTGGCAGGAGCAGACTGGCTATTGTAGGCTGCAATAGAACATAACAGTGACTACCAAGACTGACAGAAAACCGCCAAGCAAGTGCCAACTCAAAAAACAAACAAACAAACAAACAACAACCCACACCTTCCCCTTTCTCCAGAAGATGACAAACCATTTTTCAAGTCTATGAACTGCTTCAACATTCAGGAAGATATTGTAAAGACATGTATATAGCGCAGACTAAACCGGATAATATATAAACTCCCTTTCCATCCATTTAGACCAAATGAGTAGCCCTGGTTCAGATAGATTTATTTTTCTTTCATTTTCCCTTTCTCATCTCCAGCATGCATTACTTCTCTTTAGATTGTTTTAACAGAAGGTCTTAACTAGAACGAGAAACGTGACGCTGTTGGAGGAGAGAGTCACCTGTGAAGAGCTTGATTAATTCAAGACACCAATGACGTGACTGATGAAGGGTTTCCTCGAGGAATACCGCCATATTAGTGTACACAGCTGCTTTGTGGGTCTTCTCAGAGCTGAACATCATGTGTGTACCTGAATGATTTTGATTTGCTTTCTCAGTTACAAGTCTTACCATCATGCTCAGTTGACTTAATAAAGGTAACCCCCCCCCCAATCCCTGTGCATGCTAAATTTTGTTTATCTTTTTTCAAAAGTGCCTCCTAATAAAATGCCTGGCCACTTCACCCTGCATTGAACAAGTGTTATAAAATGTTGAAAAAAGATGGAGAAATTGTGTACCACACATGTATGAATTTATTTAATAGCCAGTACACGGGGAATCTGTATAATTAGGGTATTGGTAACAATTTGGTGTAGCAATAACTCCCCTAGTATGAAGTGTATACATGATAATTTTTGATATCCTGATACATTTTGAGGTCCTCTTCTCCAGTGTTCTGTTATTTTAGCAGCCTCTCTTTTTCTTGTCCGTGTTGTCCTCAGTAGGAATTGTTATGCATGCTTTATTGTATTTTGTTTGTTTGGATTTTTTTTTTTTTTTTTTTGCTGAATGTTTCTAGGATTTTGTTTGCGAATGTTTGAGTGTTTGTGTACACGGTATGTGTGCCCCCCTTTTTTGTTTTTGTTTTGTCGCTCTCTCCCCCTGATCCACAATCTCATGATTATTCTGCTCACTGAACTATTGCAGTTTTGCCTAATGTACAAAGACAAAATACTGATGTATATTTTTCATGTTATGAAACCTGTCACCTGTAGTGAGTTCTTCTAAAATATGACTTTTTTTTCAATATTCACTTGTGTATTTAATTCGGGCGTGTGTTTGGATACGACATGAATTACATATTGCTCATGACAAAGGCAACCGAGACCTTACCATGTACACAAAGTGTTTTCATTGCACAGATGACAAATGATTTCTACCTGGTTTATTTTACAGCATTTCAAACTAAATGTCCATTTAGACAGCTAATTCGACAGTTGCTAAGAGTTTAAACTTTACTGCCATCATCTGGCTCTCATCATCTCTGCCAAATTACTCTTTAAGTTATATTTTGGTATAATATTCTCTACATAGATACACGATTGTGGATTTTGAGGATTGTGCTCAAAGCATGCGAACTGTTTTCATTCAGGTGTTTACCTCTTTTTGAGTTTCACTAAAGAAATCCATTGCCGCTGATGACAAACCATTAAGGGTGTAGTGGTTAAACCGAGTTTACCCACAGCTACGCCCCTGCAAACCACTCTACCAAATATATGAATTATCACAGCTGCTGCAACATTATGGCAGGGTAACACTGAAGAAAATTTAATTCAGTTGTGGTTCATTGATAACTGCAGATGTGAAAAGGTTTCTCTTGTCCAGTGTTCCCTTGACACAAGCACATCACTGTTAACGAGGAAATTATTTTAATTAATTTGAATTGCCACACAAACACAATCCAAATGTCCCATTCCAGTTTTCTGTCGTCTTTTTTTTCACAAATCATATTTAGAGCTCCAAAGTCAAACTAATGCAAAGTGAGCTTCAACTTTCTTTGATATAGGTAAAACAACTGTCTGAACATGACAACAAATGTAACAGATAGACTAAATGCATCTTCATCTTCATCTTCAGTTGGGGGGCAGAGGGCTCTCACTCAGTGGATGTTTTTAGCACAGAAAACAACAGTTTATATTTAGACGCGTATCATTGAGAATTATATCTTTTCCTCATATTGTCCAACAAGAAAGAGCAGATAATTAACTTGATCACATGCTTCTGACAAACAGGTTTGCACAAGTTCCTCCACGTTTGCTTTTATTGTTACTGTAGCATTATGGATACAGAGACATGAGCTGAGTCTACCATGTATTAAGACAGTCTCACTAAAGGCATTTTCAACATAGAAGAAGGAGTTTAACAGGAGCACCTGAAGGCAACACAAGTTAGACATTCATGCTGTGATTTGGATGTGGATTGTCAGAAACTCCTTTTTATATTTCATTGTTGAAGACAGTCCTCACAATGAATTCATGAGACTTTTTTTTGAGTAAATGATAGAAAAGTTATACATATTTTTACTATTTAGTCAAGAAAATCATAGCCTCTGCACTAATATTAACCTATAATGAATTAAACTACATACATAACATTAATATTTGAATAATAAATCTAATTTAAGTTCCTCCACATTTACTTTTATTGTTACTGTAGCATTATGGATACAGAGACATGAACTGAATCTATCATGCATTTAGACCAGACATGGGACCAAGTCACACATGTGCAAGTCTCTAGTAAATCTCAAGTATTTTTTTCTTGGGCAAGTCATGTCAAGTCAAGTCCAAGTCAAGTCACCTTTGGTTTTCAACATAGAAGAAGGAGTTTAACAGGAGCACCTGAAGGCAACACAAGTTAGGCATTCATGCTGTGATTTGAATGTATTGTCAGAAACTCCTTTTTATATTTCATTGTTGAAGACAGTCCTCACAATGAATTCACGAGACTTTTTTTGAGTAAATGATAGAAAAGTTAACATATCTTTACCATTTAGTCAAGAAAATCATAGCCTCTGCACTAATATTAACCTTTAATGAATTAAATCACACACATAACATTAATATTTGAATAATAAATTAACATTTGAATAATGAATCTAATTTAAGTTCTTCCACGTTTACTTTTATTGTTACTGTAGCATTATGGATACAGAGACATGAGCTGAATCTATCATGCATTTAGACAGTCCCACTGAAGGCTGTTTTCAACATGGAAAAGGGAGTTTAACAGGAGCACCTGAAGGCAACACAAGTTGGACATTCATACATAACATTGATATTTGAATAAAAAATAATATTTGAATAATCTAATTTAGGTTAATTAGTTAAGTAGTTATTGTCAGAAACTCCTTTTTATATTTCATTGTTGAGACTTTTTTTGAGTAGATGATAGAAAAGTCAGCACTAATATTAACCTATAATGAATCAAACCACACACACTATACACTATAACATTAATATTTGAGTAATAAATTAACATTTGTATAATAAATCTAATTAAAGGCCAGAGGAACAATGACGGTCATGTGACAAACCAGTCAATTAACGTTTTGTGAGTGAGTCCTTGAACGCAGCACGGCTGCCTCGCCTGCTCGTCATATCGCGATAGAGCCACGGAGCTAACGCTGAGCAACATGGCGGAAGGTATGAGATTGGGCTTTTTTCCCACTATTTGGTCCACTCCCTGTTCTGTTTTGTTTTCTCCGTGTATGCTTTGAGCTCTGTTGGGACCGAATCAAATAGTGTCCTGACAGTTTTATAAACCGTGTGTTATCTGTGGGTGGAAAAAAAAAAAATACGAAGCGCTGCGACAGTTGGCTTTGTCGTTAGCAGCTTCTCGTTGATGTCGCTGCGTTTTTTTTATTTATTATTATTTTATTTATTTCTTTATTAGCAGAACCGAGATGTTGTGGCTGGGTGGGTGGGTTTCGACAGATTGCACATTGCGAGAAATAAATCTCATGTTATCTTACATAATTCACAGGTGACGTTTGTATCAAATGTGTCAACCGCGATAAATTAAAAAAAACAAAACGTTACTAGCTGTTATGTCGGCGACAGTAAACGCTCCTGGTTCTGGTTCTGTGTCAATACATGGTCCATTACGGGGCAGGTGTCACTCCCTGTGAGGTGTCATGTGCATCTACCTGGCAAGGGCACCACCTTTATTTGGCCTAGACATAAGGGAATGTCTGCTGAGGGAAATCCACTTACCAACTTGAATCCAGACAACAAGCTCTGTCCCAACAGTCTGTGGTGTTATTGTGTAATGAGCTGAAAGCACATTTATTTATTTCATTGTTTTTGTGGTGAATGCTTGTATGAGTTGCATGTAAAAGATGTTTCCCCCTTTTTTTTTTTTAAATGGACTTGGCAATGTTTTCTGTCGTGGGTGCATGTTTTGTGTTTTTACACACTTATTGCTTGACATGGTCTATATATCACATAATTTCTGTTTATGGTGCATTGGTTTTTAAAAGATTTGTGTGTTTGCTTGCAAATGCATGAGTGACACTTGCAAAAATCCTCTAAAAACGACGTCTTAATTTGTCAAAAAGTGGCTGCGATGAGCCGATCAGGTGGTTTTCAGAAACACTCCCCCCTGTCTTATTGCTTGACAAAGTCTAAAAGCGACTAGATCGTGTCAAAATCTTGTATATATATCACATAATTACTTATAATAGTTTATGGTGCATTGTTTTTTTTTAAATATGTGTGTGTTTGCTTGCAAATGCATGAGTGACACTTGCAAAAATCCTCCTGAATTTTAGTCTTAATTTGTCAAGTGGCTGCACCGTTGGTGTTAATCTGCTGCTGCTGCTCCCTTCCTGCGTTGAGCCGATCAGGTGGTTTTTCAGAAACACCCCCCCCTCGTCTGTTCCTCATGACCAATAGCCACGCCAGTTAACGGTTTACAAGAAGGGAGAGGACAAACTAAACGTGCCGCCTCAGCATTCTTCCCGTCACTAAAACTCAACTGTTTTTTGAAGGAAGGAAATGGGCCTCAGTGAGTTTCACTGGTGGAATCTCGGCTGACACATGAATTTAGTGTTGTGACATGAGAATCTGTAGGAAGTGCGTTTCGCTTAGAGGAAGAGGCCAAGCTTTAGATTCAGTTGTAGTCCATTTTTAGGATTTAGACATTCTGCAGGGAGAGCTGAAAATGTTGCAACATCTGTACTGAATCACTCACTTCTCAAACCTACAGGAGGTGCAGATCCAGCTGCACCCTGCCATAGGAATAATCTTTAAACATATTTTTCTATCAGCATAAGTTACAAACACACCACAGTACCTTGGTTCTACCCTGTGTTCAGAAACGTGTGTCTCTAACCTACTTTTTCCATCCCTGCGTCTTGTTTTCTTCTCCGTCTGTCTCCGTTACCTTGATGTGGAACAGAGGAGGTGGCCAAGCTGCAGAAGCACCTGGCCCTGCTCAGGCAGGAGTACGTGAAGATGCAGCAGAAGCTGGCCGACACAGAGAGGCGCTGTGCCGTGCTTGCCGCTCAGACCTCTGGCCAGGGTACCCCCAGCCCTGTAGCTGCAGACACCTTCATTAGCCGTCTGCTGGATATCGTGGCCGACCTCTATCAGCAGGAACAGTACAGGTGAGCATCACGGTTTTAATGGATGGGTACGAGTTGTTTGCTTGAGATTTTGCTAATCCAGCAGTCCCGCAAGTGCCATTACATAGTTATGTGTCTGCTCTCGTTTGTGTTGTGTGATTATATAGTAGAATATTTGTGATGTACACATGGTTTCTCAGAGTTGAATGTGTTGCTTTTGCAGTGATCTGAAAGTAAAAGTCGCGGGGAAGAAGCTCAGTGCCCATAAGTTTGTGTTGGCTGCTCGTAGTGATGTCTGGAGTCTGGCGAACCTGGCCTCCACCTCAGAACTGGACCTATCTGGTGAGTAACCATCGTAATGAAGATCCAGTTGTTATCAGTCTACGCCTCTGCCAGTCAACACTCTGTTGGGTTAATGACTGAATATTTATTTTGGAGTGGATTATACACACGGTCAAAGTCCAGTATTGAACACAGTTTTTCTCTGGGTATGTTTGGACCTCATGCCTGTCCAATCTAATCACTGTATACCCATGTTTTGTCCATGACTACTAATTGATCACTCTGTGTACAGTTCTGATTTGACATGATTGGCATGATTTTGAATTCTAGATTGCAAACCTGAGGTTGCCATGGCAATGCTGCGCTGGGCGTACACCGACGAGTTGGAGCTCAGTGAGGACGACGCCTTTCTTATCGACTTGATGAAGCTGGCCAACCGCTTCCAGCTCCAGCTGCTCAGAGAGAGGTCAGCATGATACTGACTTGCTTTGCAGACAGTTCAATTAAACTTGAATTGTTTTGTAACATTTTAAAGAGCGACATGTGGCTTAATGGCCTCCAAAATACATTTTTCTTTCTCCGCCGGGACAGGTGTGAAAAAGGTGTGATGTCCTCGGTGAATGTCAGGAACTGCATTCGCTTCTACCAAACAGCTGAGGAGCTAAATGCCACCACCCTGATGAACTACTGCGGGGAGATCATCGCCAGTCACTGGGTGAGTACAGTAGGACAGTGTTTGTACGTTGCCAACAAGGCTACTTTAGGGGGTGTTTGTGTGTGCGTGTGTTGGCGTACACGTGTGGATGGATGATTATTGGAGAGATGTTGGCACTGAAAATCCTGCATTACCAAACCAAATTAATGTGCTCTCTGGATTATGTGATCACCTTACATACGTTACAGTTTCCATCAGTTCCTGAGAAGTGAGAGTAATTTAGATCTGTCTTTTCTAATTCTTAAACTCTCAGTGAGGTCTCAGTGCACTGATGTAATTTAATAATAAGTGTTGGTCAGCATGCTGTATGTGTGCCATTTACTGAATTTGCCGGCCACTTTTAACCTGCTGTGCTTCCCTGCGGTTTAATCTCCTCCCGTTGACTCCTTTTTGACAGATCAGCGTTGTACACCAGTGTGTATAATCTCATCATTTACGATACAGTAAATCCACAGAGGCCACAGCTCTGCAATTTTCAAGGTTATCTTTATGGCTTTGGTGTAGAAAATTGCTGGTGACTGTCACCAGCCTCTGACACCTCAGTCTTCTTTTTTTTTTTCTCCTGATTTTATTGGCTCAAGCTCTGGTTACTGTTTTTCATGAAAGCAAGGAAGAGAGAGTGATAACATTGTTTTGAGGTTTCTATCTTTAGAACATGGGTGATACTTCCGTCATGGGCCATATTCTGATATTTGACACTTTGTTGTGATTTATTTTATCAGGATGATCTGAGGAAAGAAGATTTCAGTACCATGAGTGCCCAACTTCTGTACAAGATGATCAAGTCTAAAACAGAGTATCCTCTCCACAAAGCGATCAAAGTCGAGCGAGAAGATGTGGTCTTTCTCTATCTCATCGAGATGGACTCACAGGTAAAGTCCCCACAGATTAACTGCGTCCCCTTTATTAATAGCTCAGTAACTAGTCATTTTTACCTGCTATGCTATAAACAGGTTATATATTTTGTGTTCTCTCTCGTTTTCAGCTCCCTGGCAAACTGAATGAACTTGACAACAACGGTGACTTGGCACTCGACCTGGCACTCTCTCGTAAATTGGAAAGTATCGCGACGACTCTGGTTAACAACAAAGCCGATGTGGACATGGTGGACCAGAGTGGCTGGAGCCTCCTGCATAAGGCCATCCAAAGAGGTGTGAGGGAGTAATTTTTTTTTGTGTTCCCGTCAAGGTGTTCACCTGAAAACATACCTGCCATGATACCCGCTTTATCAGAAGACTCAAACATGTTCTTCTTCTTGTACAGACTTGTTTGACGTTGCATGAAAGCAGAATTTCTTCTTCTTCACAACTGTTAAGCTTCCTTCTTCTTCTTCCAGGTGATGAATTTGCCTCCATCTTCCTGATTCGTCACTCTGCTCAGGTGAACGCAGCCACAGTCGGGGCGGTGGAAACCCCGCTTCACCTGGTCTGTTCTTTCAGCCCCAAGAAACACTCTGTGGAAGTGATGAGCGGCATGGCACGAATTGCAGAGGCTCTACTCAAGACCGGAGCCAACCCCAACATGCAGAACAGCAAGGGCAGGTAGGTCACACCGGAGAGTCTTGGTTTATTAACTTTATTGGATTGGAGAGGCGGCCAACTACCGTGCAAAGTGTGACAGTGCATCGGCTCTGTCTGTTTTTTTTTAGAACTCCGTTGCATGAAGCTGTGTCATCAGGGAATGAGCCAGTGTTCAACCAGCTCCTGCAGTGCAAACAGTGAGTAACATTCTGCCTCCAAATGGAATTATTGAGTTTGTTTCTGACATGGAAAGTCCCACACACAACATGTTTAGTGCTAAATTAGTTGAATCATGAGATCAACATAGTTAGCAAATTGACTGAAATTGATAATGCTCCTTTTCATTTCCTTTATTCAATAATTATTTTTTGCCTGCCATGCTGACATATGAGAGTAGCCAACAAATGTACCCTACCATCATGGGTTATATTATTTTTAAACCAGTATAAATTCCAGCTCGTAACTTAGAAAATATGAATTATTAACCTTGTGTGTAACCTGATGTAATCTGTCCATCTTTGTTAGACTTGACCTGGAACTCAAGGACCATGAGGGCAGCACAGCTCTGTGGCTGGCTCTGCAGTATATCACCGTGTCTTCAGACCCCTCAGTAAACCCATTTGAGGATGACGCACCAATAGTTAATGGCACCTCGTTTGATGAGAATAGCTTTGCAGCCCAGCTTATCCAGAGAGGAAGCAATCCAGACGCACCTGACACTACCACAGGTGCTGTTTCATAACCTCAATCTACAGTAATTTCTTGAATGGAACGATGCTCATCTTCATCGTCCTCTCCCCCTGTGTTTTTATCTCTTTAGAAAACTGTCTCATGCAGAGAGCAGCTCGGGCGAACAGTGAGGCAGCTGCTCTTTTCCTTGCCACTCATGGAGCGAAGGTCAACCATGTCAACAAATCGGTATGCATGAACTTCAGGCCACGTAACAACCAGTGGGAACACATTAATTGATCACAAATCATACAATATATATGAATTATTGTGTTACTAATAAGATTATTGATCTTTACTTTCCTTCAGGGTGAGAGCCCACTTCATACAGCGTGTCGCTGTGGCCTGGCGAGCTTAACAGCGGAGCTGCTCCAGCAGGGTGCCAACCCTAACCTGCAGACCCAGAAGGCTCTGCCTGACGACACCCTTGGTGTGGCTATGCAGACCCCCCTCCACATGGCCATTGCTCACAACCACCCAGATGTGGTTTCCGTCATCCTCGAGCAAAAAGGTCAGTGTGTGTTTTCAGGGTTTTGTACATTTGATTGCTTGTAACTAAACTGCAAACATGGCCACTGTTTTAAGCGCTTTCTGTTTTACCTCACTGCACGTTATCACTAATGCCCTCACTCATTTCTCCGTTGATTGCTCAATTGCAGCCAATGCACTTCATGCCACCAACAACTTCCAGATCATTCCAGACTTCAGTCTCAAAGACTCAATGGACCAGACAGTGCTGGGCTTGGCCCTCTGGACAGGTACACAGCATTATCCAAATTTAGATGCATAACATTGTTATAAGACTGCATAGTGATCTGGGTATGTGATGTCTAACGTGTACAATCTGTCCCTGTTAGGTATGCACACCATAGCAGCTCAGCTGCTCGGCTCAGGGGCTTCTATCAATGACACTATGTCCAATGGACAAACCCTCCTTCACATGGCCATCCAAAGACAGGACAGCAAGAGTGCCCTCTTCCTTCTTGAACATCAGGCAGACATCAATGTTAGGTAACGCCTAAGTTCAGTCATAAAGCATTTCATTAGTTAGTGGACTGGGAAGACAGATTGTATCTGATGAAGGTCCCTGCTGTGAACTAACCGGGATAATTACTGGTCATGGGTTGCCGCCCTATTCCCTCAGCCAACATTAGCAGAGTCATAATTTTCCATTATCCAGTATTGTCTTTTAAATTGTTCTATTAATATATTCTACCAGGACCCAGGAGGGACAAACAGCACTACAGCTGGCCATCAGTAACCAGCTGCCACTGGTGGTGGATGCCATTTGCACAAGAGGAGCAGATATGTCTGTGGTGAATGACAAAGGGGACCCTCCATTGTGGCTGGCTCTGGAGAATGGCCTGGAAGATATTGCATCCACGCTGGTGAGAGAAACGCAAAGGGAACCATCATAGTCCAACATCTTAGTTCATCATTGGTAGCCAGTTATTATCTGTTATGAAACCTAACCCAGGATCAAATGAAACCTTAATGATTGGACGCCTCAGGGGTAGACGCAACAAACATCCTGGATCTTGTTTCTCAGGTTCCCGTTTTGGTTTGGGCATGCATGCAATCATCTGCACTGGAAGTGCTTTTATATCGATCGAGGAAAACTGTATCTAAAATGGAAAATATATTTGGGCTCATGTTAATTGAATAGTAGTGATGTTTGTGCGTCCATATAACAGCCAGCATCTCATCACAGGTTCATGTCTGCCTTATCCGAACATCTGAAGCGAGCAAGGATTCACACTTATAAGCTGTTTATATGTTTTCTTTATTTTCTGGTTGGGAACTTGCATTTTGATTACTGGAGTCCTGTTTGTACCATCTAGGTCCGCCATGGCTGTGATGCGACTTGTTGGAGCACGGGGCCCTCTGGCTGCCTGCAGACCCTCCTGCACAGAGCTGTTGATGAGAATAATGAGGTCTCAGCTTGCTTCCTCATTCGCAGGTCAGCTCCTGATCTCCTGATCATTCAGCTTTAAGAAACCTGGATGCACATAGTTTATATTGCCTAAACTGTGACTCTTTTGTGGGCAAAACGGGAAACACAACCGTAACATGATGATGTACAGTTTAAATTATAATCAATCTTAAAACTAACAACCTGTCAGTTGTTAAGCTCAGTGTTATTAAGACTGATGTATCTGTCTGCCCTATTTGTGTGTGCGTATAGTGGTTGTGACGTGAACAGCTGCAGACGGCCAGGCCCTAATGGGGAAGGAGATGAAGAAGCCCGAGATGGACAAACGCCCCTCCACCTGGCAAGCAGCTGGGGATTGGAGGAGGTGGTGCAGTGCCTTCTAGAGTTTGGAGCTAATGTTAATGCACAGGTCAGTCCTGTCACATCATGTCATCGTTTTTTTTTTGCCACTTCATGTTCTTTCTCTAAGTGTTTCATCCTGTGTCTGTTCATTTCTGTCAGGATGCAGAGGGCAGAGCTCCCATCCATGCTGCCATTAGCAGCCAGCACAACGTCATCATACAGCTCCTCATATCCCATCCAGACATCCGTCTCAACATTCGCGATCGTCAAGGAATGACCCCCTTCGCCTGTGCCATGACGCACAAGAACAATAAGGCGGCGGAGGCTATCCTAAAGAGGGAGCCAGGTGCTGCTGAGCAGGTAACGCTGACATAAATCAGTTTGTCTCACTGTAGCGTTTTTTTAAAATGATGTACAGGTGCAGCACTGATCTCTCCTGATCTCAAACTTCTGTTTCTATCCAGGTGGATAACAAAGGACGGAACTTTCTCCACTTGGCTGTGCAGAATTCAGACATCGAAAGTGTCCTGTTCCTCATCAGTGTCCAAGCCAACGTCAACTCCAGGGTTCAGGATGCAGCCAAGCTCACTCCTCTCCACCTAGCTGTCCAGGCCGGTTCCGAGATCATCGTCCGCAACCTGGTAGACCTTCAGTTTTTTTTTTTTTCCTTTGTCGCCTGCATTTACTGTTAATGTCCATTTTAAGTGTTACTGAAAAAGTGGTGCAGTTGATGCTGTTTTCATTTTGCATTTTTCTTGCTTCCAGCTGCTTGCCGGAGCCAAAGTAAACGAGCTGACCAAACACAGACAGACAGCACTACATTTGGCTGCCCAGCAGGACCTGGCCACTATTTGTTCTGTGTTGCTGGAGAATGGTGTAGACTTTGCCGCTGAGGATGAGAATGGCAATAATGGTACCTTACATTCTTCCTTTTTTGTTATGTCCATGATGCTTCTATTAAACAAATTGCACCCAAATTGACAAGTTTTGCATTCCATACAACGATTAGGCTATCTGAGTTTCAGTCTCAGCCATTATTAAATAGCTTGCCTTCTAAATACCAGTATTCAGTATTGCCAAATAAGCAGTGCAGAATGTGTCATCAACAGCGTTTAGGAAAACCGGAAAGATAAAAACTGATTACAGTTAGAGCTGACCATGCAAATATCAGTAATTTGCACAACTGCCAGTGTGATCTTTGCATGTTAAGTTCATAGCATTGTTCAGATGTATTCACAACCAGGTTGTTATTTCACTAGAAAGTGCCTAAAGAATTATTTTTTTCCTCCCACTAAAGAGGGAAGGAGTGTCTTGTGGTAGTGATTACAATGGAGAGTTGTCCCAACAGGACCGGCTTTGGCCCTGTCTTGTTCAAAGGCGTCATTGCGTTCACTTTAAAAATCCATTTGTAATTACTGTATTCTCTTTTATGTGGTTGATGATTAATTATTATCACACCACCCCAACACAGCATTGTTACAGGAATTTTTAAAGAAAAAACCCTTGAATAAGGAAGACTGGATTCAAAGTATCAAAGTTTAAGTTGAATTTATTATTCTTGTACAAGAAGGAGCGTTTAACAGTGCAACACATAAGAGGGGTTACAGAGGCTCCTTGAGGAGCTCTAATCAGAATCGGATCAGAAATACTTTAATAATCCAAGTTCGTTCTTATACATTTTTTAAAATGGGCTGTCTCAGACACCGCCCTCACTGATGAGTCTGCTCAGCAATGAACATTATGTATCAAAATGACACTTCCCAGTCCTGTTTCTCACGTCCTTGTCTCTCCTGTCCTTGAACTACTGATCTACAATTATCTTTCCCTGCCATCCTCAGCAAAACACAGTCCAAATAAGGGAAGTGCACACACATTATGAGTTAAAACATCTGAACCCCAGGATAAATCCTAATTTTTATAACAAGCATAATCCACGTGAAAAACATTTTATTCTTTTGTCTTCTTGTCCTCAGCTTTGCATCTGGCTGTGATGCAGGGTCGCCTTAACAATGTCAGAACCCTTCTCACAGAGTCCAACATTGATGCCGAGGCCTTCAATCTCAGGTACACACTTACTTTCAGTCATTTTTCAAACGAGATCAAACCTTTGGGTCATTTCAGCAGCACATTAACATGTTGGAGTTGCAGAAATTGGATAGCAACTGAGCTGCTTGTCTCCTTTTTTATGTCTGCATAGGGGTCAGTCACCAATGCATGTGCTAGGCCATTATGGGAAAGAAAATGCCGCTGCCATTTTTGAGTTGTTCCTGGAGTGTATGCCTGAATATCCTCTGGACAAATCAGATAATGAAGGAAACACAGGTACTGTAGCTGGCCTAATTATTACTGTTCACAGTAAACGTATACCATGTTCATACCAACCGTATACTTGTGATAAAATGACTGTGACCTGTATTTTATTGCAGTTCTGCTCCTTGCCTACATGAAAGGAAATGCGAACCTGTGTCGTGCCATCGTGAGAGCCGGGGCTCGACTGGGCATCAATAATAATCAGGGCATCAATATTTTCAACTACCAAGTTGCAACCAAACAGTTGCTCTTCCGCCTTCTAGGTAACTTTTCACACTTGAACACTTTAAAATAACAGCCCCACATTAGGCGTTTAGCCCTGACATACTTGCGTAGTGCCACCTAGTGTCTAAAAAAAAGAAAATGCAAAAATAAATAATGTCATTAAAAATAATCAGCTAGTGAAAAAGCTCCCACATGCTCTTATACAATGTATTTGACCCCATCCATGATCTCAAGGTTAACTAGCGTTCCCTGTATTTCTTTAGATATGCTGTCCAAAGAACCCCCTTGGTGTGATGGGTCCAACTGCTATGAATGTGCTGCCAAGTTTGGTGTTACGACACGGAAACATCACTGGTAGGTGGTATTACTTTATACGTTTTGCTAATATTTTCATTTTGTGACAAGAATAAATGATTAATCCAGTATAATCTTCTTGACTGTTCACTCTAGCCGCCACTGTGGGCGCCTGTTGTGCCACAAGTGCTCTATAAAGGAGATACCCATCATCAAGTTTGACTTGAACAAGCCGGTGAGGGTGTGTGACATCTGCTTTGATGTACTAACTCTTGGAGGGGTATCGTAATACAATGGCCTGGACATCCTCCACTCTCTGACGCTGGCCATGCCAGGCCCAACTTGGCACAGTTATTCAGGCACACCAGGAGAAGGGACATCAGTAGCAGGACATACTAACAAGATTCCCGGACAGTTATGGACCATCACCTTTATACTATTCCAGTTTATGAAAAACTATTAATGTTCTAGAGGGACGTTTCAAATAGAAAGTGAAACATTTTCTTTTTGTTTCTGTTTTGATCTTAATGGGGAAATGATAAATAAGCTCCCCCGGCTGTGTGACGGCTGGACTGAGTGTGTTAATCGATTTCCCGAGTTCAGTGATGTTTGTAATGATTATCTCTTATTATCACAGGCAGGTAGCTGCTGTAAGTAGACATTTCAATTCAACAATGAACATCTGAATGGTCACCTTTTTTTTGGAGGCTGTTTTCCTGTTCTCTGTCGGGATATTTAACCATCGGCAGCCTTCAGGCCAGGTTACTTGTCCCGAGACAAAATTTCAACGCTAAAAACATGAACACTTATAGATGCAGATGAGACCTGCGGCTGCTGTCGACTATGAGCAGAGTAAAACTGTAAAATGACCCTAGATCTACAAAGAGTGAACTGTCATAGTGTCCTCTGTAATCTTTCATTCTTCTGTTATCTCAGTTTTGTGGTGACTGGATAAAGTTGGACAGACGAGGAGGATTTAAAGGGAAAGGAACAATTTTTTTTTAAGTGAGCATAATCTCCAAATGAGATCTAAATTAGTTCAATTCTAATTATGACATTGACATTGTGTTACATTACTGGCACGACTGAACAAAGATGAAATTCCTCATAAACAGGATTGTTTTTCTCCATGATTGGTACATAGTCTATCATGTGAGCATCAGATGAATTAAATGGGATGCCTACTTTTTAAAAAAAAAAGTGACCTGAGAAAACCTATTTTAACATGAGAGGAATATTAACGTGGTCCCCTACACAAAATGTTCTCAACAATCCTCCTCCTACAGAAATGCCTACTATGCCTATGCATGTCATTTAATTTGTAGCCTTTACATGTCAAAATTCAGAAATCATATTTCAAAATCCGTCACCAAATGATTACATTCCATTTTTCTTTTTTTAATCGGCCGTGAGGTCCGCGTTGAGAAGTCATTGTCCCCCACACTGTTGCCTCAAGTCAAGTTGTCGTCTTGACCCATCACATGTAACGCTTCTTGATTTCTAAGCCTAACAGGTGCACTTTATCAAGATCACATGGCATTTCTGATCATCATGGGGAGAATGTGGAGTAGAGCGATGGCCAAGTAGTGGGGCCTCTTTAAGTATTGTTAAATTGTACAGATAAATGTGTGATATTTTTGACCACTACAACTGTTTTGTACTTTAATGCAGTTTGTGCTTGTCATTGTGACAAACCTAAATCTTGCCTCTGTTAATCTTTTATGCACATTGTTTAATCTTTTATGCACATTATATTGTATCTGTATGCTCAGATATCTAGCCTGTCTCTTCCTGGTGTATCCTTTTAGAGAAAGGGAGGACAACAACTTTACATAAAGGTCATCAAAAACCAATGCACTCAGTTTTCTTCATTCTATTTTATTTTGTTTTGAAATCATCACTTTGATTTACTGGGTAAAAAAGTTTTCCTGGGTTTTGTTCTGCTAAAAAAGTAGACTATAAATAGATCCATTTTCTGGGCTTGCCCAGAGACTAGAATTCAACAGTACATGAGTCAGCATGTGGAGGGCAGCCGTCATACTTCTGCAGGTTGGGGTCATCCTCTGCTGCAGATGGGTCTTCAACACAGACACAGCGAACACCACTGGAGCCTGGAGAGAAGAGTTTTCGCGGGACGCCCACCCAGCTTCTTTCCACTCCACCACTAGAGATTTAAAAATTTTTTAAAATCAAATCAATCCTGTACCAATAAATCCTGATAGTGTAAGACATGCTCTGTTACAGGCAAGTACATCAACACAAGACTGTTCATGTTTAATTAGGCCTGAACTATTTCCGCACCTCTTGGTGGAGCACCAGACTCTTCCTCCCTCAGCAGCGCTCCACTGTGAGTTGCAGGCCGGGAAGCGTAACATCTCAGCTGCAGACTGCGCCTTCAGTCGTTGGCCCTCTGCTAGTGATGCTTGTGCCTGCAACAAAGCCTCGGTAGGCTGGCCAGTCTCGCTATAGAACCGGCCTATTAGCAGACCTGAAATTCAACAGTACAATAGTAAAAATGATAATAGATGTCCATCGATGAATAGAACACTGTAGGAGCTTTCAAAATACAAACTGTACAAACTCTCCAGGGTGTTTCCAACATCGCTAATACTGGCGTACTCATTTTTGAAGGATCCATTCATGGTTATTCATTTCTGATGTTAGTGTTGAGGAACAGAAAGTGATGATCAGGTGCTAAACCTGATGAGGAATTTTGTGCAAAAAATGGAATCGAAGGATCGAGGTCAGTGGTGGAAGAAAGAGACTATGGTAGCGATACCATGGTCTAAAAATTAATAAATCAAAATGTTACTTAAGTAAAAAGGTAAGGTCATTATGCAGAATGGCTCCATTAAAGTATGTAATGTCTAAGTAAATCATTTAGTAATCAAACAAATGTAGGGGAGTAAAAAACGATTTAATAAAGTGGAACTGAAGCTGAATTTACAAAAGGCTTGGAAAGTAACCACTGACTATTTATGTTTAGGAAGAAATATATAAGTGCAGTACCAAAACATTAAAATAAAAGAGCAGGGGAACAAATATGACATACCTACAAATTGGTAGTCCTTCTGATAAAAGCCTAGCCAGTCATACAGGGCCATCACCTGCAGTGGGGACAGACTGGACACATCATCTGTGAGGCCACTTTCTGTGAAGTCCCCGGTGATGAAGGCCAGAGAGGCGTCTTTACCTGAAAATGCAAACACATACATTTAAAGTACAGTACACTGAATTACATATTCATGCACTATGGCTGATTATGTGATATTTATAGACTTTAATTCATGTTTCTGGTTTAGATTTATTGAGGCTTTGGTATGTTCATCAGCATCAGACAACCTTTAACCAGCGTCCTATGATTAAACATTACAAAGTTTGGTGTTCTATCACGAGCAATACCTCTTGTGCAATAATTGTATAATTGCTTTTACTATTTGCTATTCAAATACAAGCATTCACTATTTATGAATACCCCCTGATCTTCTTGTATAGCAACTATATTTTATTTTTGCATTTGTATTTATATTGTTTGTTTGTTTTTTATCCTTGTCTATACTGTACTATTACCTAATTTAGGACCAGCATCTTGTTGTAGCCCCCTGTAATTTCGTTGTGCCTACAGTATGTCTGTTATACAATGACAATAAAAGCGTTCTATTTCTACAATAACACAAATAGCAGACACTGCTTGCATACTGCACTTTATACAATCAGTGTCTATTCTCTGTACAGTCTCTCAAAGACTAAATTCTTTATTCTTTACTTCGTTAAAAATAGGATATCGTATAAGTGTATATTGTTAAAGTTTTGTTTTACCGTTTGGGAGCTGCTGTCACAAAAACAATTTCCCTGCGGGGATTAATAAAGTATTTCTGATTCTCATTCTCATTCTCACTCCTTTTCGAATATCTATTTCTATGTTTAAATGTTTTGCCTTATTTCTATTTTTATTTTGTTTGCATATTCGAAATAAACACTTCAATCAATCAATCAATCAATCAATCAACCAACCACCACCAGCTTTAAATGACATGAAGCTCCTCTGGTTTTTCACTGTTACTTGTTTTTTATTGTACTGATGTGTACAATGTGATGTGTTAATGTACTATTGTTACTGGTTTTATTTAACTTATTTATTTCAAAGACTAAATTCTTTATAAGGTTTTAGATTTACATATTGCATAGTTCACCGTTACTTGTTTTTTTATTTTACTGTTACTGGTTTTATTTAACTGTTATTTATACATGTGTATATAGTGTAGTGTATATACACATTATTTACCATCTACTTAAAGGCAAAAACACACATAAAACATTTTTTTTTATATACAGCTATACAAATTCAGGCCTTAAGGGGTTAAAAATAGTATAGGTGTATAGGGTTAAAGTTTTGTTTTCTTGCTGTCACTTACTTCCTCACTTACCGTTTGGGAGCTGCTGTCACAAAAACAATTTCTAATTAATTAATAAAGTATTTCTGATTCTGAACACAGTAACATCACCTGCCATAAAGTGATAAGCACCCCCGGGTCCATAGTGCTTGTGTCCCTTGTTCACATCAAAAACCTGCCCCAGTATGGCCAGGTACAGCCTCTTGCTGCCTTCCTCCCCGTCATACAGCGACAATTCCCGGCTGCTCAGCAGCTGCAGCACGGGGGGGCCTGCTCCGGGTGATTCATTCCCAAATTTAACGAACCACTCACGAGGAATGAACAACACCGCCACCGACACACACGCGACGAGTACACATCTGAGCATGGTGATCGCTTCAGGTGGTCGCGTCCCATTTCTAATTAGAAAACAACAACAACAACAACGCAGGTGCTTCCCTGAATGAGAACGCCACCGCGCATGCGCCGACTAGCTTACGCAAATGACGTTCGGGGGCAAGCTGACGTACAGTACGTCAATGCGGTAGTGGAGCTCTACCTGTAGGTTAGAGGTCTGTGTACAGACCCGGTACAACCGAGTCAGAACGGACCGAGCGGGCCGCAGAGACTTCCGAGGGAGCGTTAGGTCGGTGAAACAAACATGGGGAACGCCGAGAGCGGCTGCGGCGGAGGCAGCGGCGACGAGGAGGACGTAGAAACCGAGAGCCCGGGCTTTGCGGAAGAGAGTCCGGCCTCTGCGGCCACTGGCGGCGGCGCAGGCGGCGGCGGCGGCGGCGGAGGCTCCGGTTCAGCCAGAAGCGGAAGGGGATCAAATAACGTGCCCGTGTCCACCGGGGGACCACCCAACCCCGGGGTCCTGCTGGAGCAAGTGAAACTAAGAGAGGCGGCGGCTCGTATTAGTGAATCAGGGGTCGCTATTCAGTCCGTCCTGGGCGGGAATGAGGGTGTCCTGGTGCGGTGGCTGGAGGACCGACTGAACCGGGGAGAGGAGTCCGTCAATGTGGAGCAATTCTGCGAGATGTTGGAGAGCAGAGATGCCCCAAGAGATGAGTGTGAAGAGGTATCCAGCCACCTCTCACTCATGTTGTGCCTCCTTATAAACCCTTTACAAGCTGTGGCCGTGCCCATTCATGATGGCTGATTAGTGAAATATGCCAGATCCTGCAATGAATCAACACAAATATCAGGGTTGCTGTCAGGTTTCAGTGTCACCGTGTTTGCAGCTTGCACAACTCGCTGCTTTGTTGGCATGACATCTGTTGTTGTAGATGAATAGATGTACTTGGCTTTGTGTGTGTGACTAGACAGGGAATGCCACAGCTGTAGTTTTTTAAATCAGAGACTTGTTAAACAGACATAAAATATGTGTAACTTAATAATAATAATAATAAGCAGTAGAGGTAGATCGTGTCATATGAGAGGGACCTGTACGGGTTTGTGATGGTGTGCAGGAATTCAAAGTGATTGTGTCAGTGTCACAATGTGTACTGTCTTTGTCCCCTTGTCTCAGGCCTTTGGACAGTTCGACGCGGAGGGGGATGGGGTGGTGGACGTCGAGAGCATGCTGATAGCTCTGAAAAACTCCAACGGAGCTAATCTAAAAGGAGAGCTGAGTCATGTGATAAGACAGCTACAGGCGTGCTCCCTAACTCCAGGTAGGAGATGTGATTTGTTTACCAGAACCAGCAATGCACGACCTTATTTGCAATCGCCATTGTCGGGTGGAGGTGGTAACCCTGAGTATCTTTTCCACAGGTTTTGTTGACATCTTCTCCAAGACCAAAGACCGGCTAGGAGCACACGCCTCTAAGATCCTTAAATTCTTACACAGGAATCGTATTCCCAGCAGTGCCATCCCGTTCCCTATTTTAGAGGGCTACAACAGCATCTGCACCATGAGGTCCAGTGTGGTTCAGGACTACTTGGAATTCCTCTTGCAGAAGGAGAAAGGTGAACACCAGAGCTTCAGATATCACATTTCTGTGTGTTCTTCTGTGTTTTTCAGGAATACAGTTCACTGTAGACTCATTTAGAGTCGCATTAGGCCCTTGTCCTAATCTGCATTTGTTTGCTTTAGATTTAGATATCCAGTACAGAGCAGAGCTGGACCGTGATCCGGAGGTGAACAAGGTCAAAGTGGTCACACAGTGCTACAGCTCAATAGAAGCTTCGTCGAATGCTGCAGAGATTTCCAAGATGACAAACGGGGAAACGTCGTCTTTCTGGCAGTCGGACGGCAGCGCGCGCTCACACTGGATTAGGCAAGAGCCTGTAAAACATGACTTGAGGCTTTGCAGCTGATTGTCACGTGTCCATGATTCTTCAACTTTTTGTCGATATGCATGTGAGGTGAAATTTTTCTGTTTTCTGTTTCCCAGGTTGAAAATGAAACCAGATGTAGTTTTGAGACGTCTGGCCATTGCTGTGGCTTCTAACGACCACAGCTACATGCCTCAGCTGGTCTCGGTCGCCGTCGGGAAAAACCGGCGTTTTCTGCAGGAGATCAGAGATATCCGCATCCCCAGCAACGTCACAGGCTACGTAGCTCTTCTGGAGAATGCCAACATCACACACCCATGTGAGTCACCACCTCTCAGGCTGTCTGATTAGTGAAGTGTTTGTTTATCTGGGGCTTGCGCGTTCTTTAAGCGATGCTCAGCTGGTGTCAGCTACTGAAGTGCAGCTTGGGTTCATAGATAGTCAAGTGCCTCATTTTTGAATCCCCACATGGAGGCTTTCATGAGGCTCGAATCCAGGCATCAAAGGCACTGATATGGATTTTTGTTTTGTTTTTGCTGCTGAAAAGGCTCAGGAGGTTCAGCTCAAGATTTCCATCTTCTGCCTCAGTTCTTAAAGTGCCATCTTTGTATCCAACCTCACCTTTATTAGAAGTTGTCAAGCTTCTCAAAAGCTTTTCTCAGTGGCATTTTTATACAACATATTCCATCAGTGTTCTAACTGCATTATCTCTTCACCAAACCTCAGACATCCAAATCAACATTAAGCGGTGCCTGAGTGACGGATGTGACACTCGGATTCACGGCTTGAAGACGCTTGGTTACCAGATTACCAAGAGTAAAGAGGTGTCTGTTTCGGATGCTTCGGCCATCTGGTACCTGTCTCTCCTCACCTCTTTGGTCACTGCATCCATGGAGACCAACCCTGCACTCGCTCACACTGTCCTTCAGAGCACACAGTAAGATTATGTTTCAGTCCTTAACGTTTTAAGTGTAGTGATTTGTCCAGCACTTGAGTTCTGAGTGTTTTTTTTTGTGTCTTGTTCTCCTCCTAGAAAAGCCTTACGGCACATGCCGCCGTTGTCCCTGACGCCGTCGTCCACAGAGTTCCCCAAGTTCTTCTCTCTGAACGTCCTGGAGGAGGTGGATGGATTTCTCCTCAGGATAGCAGAGTAATGACCTGCTGAGATTACATCAGCACACTCGCACAATCACTGCCACGCTGAGCTCATAACGCTGACATCATCACAATGACTAAATAGACTAAAACCAAAGTATTGATTTAACGACACTATTTCCATTCCATCTGATGCACTGTGAAGCCTTTAGTTTTCAGGATCTGTATCAACAACAACAGCAGCAGCAGCGACATGGCTGAAATAATCTCAGTTAAATGTCTGACAAACATCAGAAATATTACCGTAGTTTATTCACACATACATTTGGTGTTGTGAGATATGCGTTATGGCCAGTATTGGTCTCTCGCAGTCGTACTATGACAGTAGTCAGATTCCTCCTTAAACCCTCACACAAAAAAAGCATGTTACATGTGAGACTTTAAACTTCTATTTCTTCAATTTCAAACAAAGAAATGTCACAATATTTTGTTGAAATATAGGATATAAATATAGTAATGCTGTGTTAAGACAAGACCTCAGAGTTGGCTGAAGTTAGCAGGTTATGGACTATAACTGTAATAAACTAAATATTCATGAAAGATATTATTTGCAGTTATTCAGCATGAGCCCAACCCAGCCTAACTCCTTGTTTCGTGCAACAACCCGTTCAAGCGAATATCTGGCTTCAGCAGTCTATGGTAGAGTACCAGTATGTACATATGACATGTGAAAGCACCTTAAACTAACTTGTATTTGTTTCTTTGCTCATGTGTAGCTGCTGTGTGAGTCCTGACGCAGAACTGACCCTCCTGGCCTTTGCTCTGGCTCGAGGCAGTGTTGCAAAGGTTCTCCAGGCCCTGTCCTGCATCAGCGATCATTTTGAGGCCGAGTACAAGGCCTCCTCCCTCATCGTGTCTATGGCCTCCGTTAGGCTGCGACTGCTTAATCGCAACGGTAATGTGACCGGCCTGCCTGCCTTTACTCTCATTCACACAAGGACATTTGAAACCGTAGACCTAGCAGAGAAAGTGCTTGGCCTACAAGGAGATGCATTAGTGGACTATGCAGCGGAAAATTCCTAATTCTGTTACAAAGCTGCAGTTTACCTCTTAGCGTAGGAATGAAATTATAACCTGTATGGAAAATGATTCATTATAGTGTCACAGAAAATGAATTTACGGGGATTTATGTCTCATCACAGGGAAGCCTCTCCAGTTGCACCTACAGGCCTGTGATGTGAAGAGTAAAGAAGAGAAGTCAGGACCAGAGAACATGCTCACAGAATCCTCCACTGGAGACGGTACAGCTGGAGATCATCCTTATTCACTGAAAAAATAACCATAACACTAAGTTCATATTTCAAGCTAAATGCCTTCATCTTGTTGCTCCAAAGGTTTTCTTACAGAAAGTGGCAAGAAGAAAGCCACTGTGATCCTGTCGACGGAGGACCAGAGTAACTTCCAGGTCACCCAGATGAGGGTCAAAGTAAGGCTGTGTTTGGTTTTCACCATTTCACCGAGACATGTAATAACACAGACCTTGACCTTGAGGACAACGCTCAACTGTCTGTTTTTGTGTGATTTTAAGGTGCGAAAAGGAGCCATTGGAGCAAAATGCGGCTTGGTGTTTGCGTACAAGGAGGAAGGTCCTTTTGATGCAGAGAAACATTTCAAGAGGTTCAAGAAGTACGACTCGTGGGACCACAAGGACTACAAAGAGTTTGTACAAGACAAGTAAGGATCTCTTTGTAGCTGTCTGAATGTTATTACTGAGAGTTCAGTTTAGTGTGCTTTCACGTCCACTGATTTACAGCCTGATAAGAATTTAATTGGTGTTGAAGAGGACGCTTAACACTTGAACCATGACCCGTACGGTCTAATAAGACGATTTAAATATTGTATAGTTACTTTGTCTGAGTTGTAGAACCCCTCAGCAGTGGGGTCTGCTTTAATGGTTTATGTGAATGGCTGAGACACCATGCTGTCACCTGACCTGCAGTGTGAAGATTCCAGCACAGGCAGAGGACGAGCCAATTGGCTGGTTTGAGCTTGAGAATGACTGGAACGACGTGGAGATCAAGCTGCAGCAGTGTCGCGTTGCAAAGGTACACATTGCATCCAGTGAAGACTAAGACACATTTTGTCTTCTGTTCTCTCCACACATTTGACCTAATTATTTAACCCCTCAACCATAACCGTGTTTCAGTTCACTATCAAGTCACCACAGCTCTTTTTTCTCGTCTTTCTTAGTTTCTGATGATAAAGTTCATCTGCACGAGGCAGGACTGGATCGCTGAACGCCTCGGAGTGCAGTCCCTCAGCTTCAGTGGCTATCTGTGCCCTGGAGCAGAGAGGCTTGCAGACCTGGATGACCTCAGACCAGAGTCAGAGAGCTTTGACGGTGATACTGTGTCTGGCCTTTGTCTACTTAACAAGACGCTATTCTTCATACAACAGCTCACACGAGAACTGGTAACTAGACGAGTAAAATTTCATTTATATATCCCAATTATAAAAATCTCAGCGTACCTGGAGATTTGTTCTTAGATCCTCAATTTCTGTTAAATCGGTGGGAAAGCGCCGCTAAAGTGTTTTATGAAACTATATCACACAAAAGCTGATGATCGCAGTGGCTGATAAATAATTGCTTCCACATTTTAACTCATTACTCTTTAAAATAAGGAGCCACTAGGAGATATTGTAACATCTCCTTTTACTGTACTACGAAAAACTAAACTTCATATTTCCTGTACTGGAGACTGCGTGTCTTGTGTTTGTTGAAGATTGTCTAACTTTGCAGGATGCTTCTAACTTCAAGCAGAAGTATCTTCTGGACTTCACTGGGCTCAACTTGAACCTCTTCTGGACCTTCTACAGTAAACTCAGGGAGATGTGAGTAGCAGCATTGTCACTGCTGTTGTTTCGTATCTCTGTACTCACTGCAATCATTAGTACAGCAATGATTAACATTTGGCACGATCAGGCTCATTGGTCAGCAGGTGGGGCATGTCCGGGCATATTAATGTCGCACCTGTAATCGTAACGGAGCATATGTTTTCGTCTCAGTGAGCGAGAGGAGGTGTTGAAGAGCAGAGTTCTGCTGCTCCAGCTGATGCAGAACTGCTTCCCCATGCTGCCCAACCCACTGGAGCCCCAGGCCTCAGAGGAGAGCAAAGGGAAAGACGAGGCGGCCGGAGCAACGGCTTTACCGTCCACGTCCAGCAGTGCGGAGCCTCTCTCTGACTCTGCTCGGGCTGTGTGGGAACTCTACACTCACCTCTGCCACAGTAAGAACCTGTCAGCTGTGACACAGCTGGGAGTCATAAAAAGGGTTTGGTCAAAGTTGGTCAATGATTAATTTTCTCTTCAGGGATTCCTTTAAAAGTTTGTCATGATTCGTTTCTAAGAAAAATCAGTGTAGTAATAATATTTGTAATGTTTGTGTTTCAGTCGTGGATGGTCCTGAGGGTGAGACATCAGTGGAAAAGGCTTTGCACAAAGAAGCAGTCAAGGCTGTTCTTAATGGAGCCACTGTTTTCTTCCCTGATAAACATGTCAGGCGGGACAAACTCTTCCACATGATGGTGAGTTTAATAAAAATAAACCAATAAAGAGATAACAATGAAGATAATGATGATATGATATATTAATGTGCCTTTTTTTTTCAGAAGAATATCACAGAAGAGGATCAGCCAGAGTCGGTGAAGGTGACGTTTGAATCGCTGTGCAACTACTTCAGGTGAGCAGACTGTAGATGTACAAACACAGATGATTGTGAACATCCAGACCACACTGGATCAGCAACAGCCGTGTGTTTCCTCTACGCAGTGACCAGGATCCAAGTGGCCTTCTCCTGCTCCCACCTAAAGGAGCTCCTTCAGACTTTGACATCAGCCCCATACTGTCCGTCATGGAGACGCTGCTGCTGGTGGCAACAAGAGAGGTGATACCTCTGCCACACATGATGTCATGTCATGTTATTTACAATTCTCTCAAGTCTCCTCATGTCTTGATCACATGTTTCCATCTGCTTTTCTGTCTCCCATCTCTCAGTGCGAGGTTATGATGGTGGATGGGAGTGGCGGAGCCAGCAGGACAGTGTTGCTGTCCTTGTTCTGGGCTCTGCAGGGTAGTCTGCTCTCCTGGTGCTACCTGCAGCTCAAAGGTGGAGCCTCCAGCAGCATCGCTATGGACTTGGCCAGAGACATTCTCCTGAAATGTGAGTTTGCATGACACAAATGACCTGGTTACAACTCTTTGACCAGGGTTACATTCTTTGTTCATAAGAAGACGCAACCTCCTGCTGATCATCGAAGTGTGATGGTCCAAAAGATCATCGTTGAGTTGACATGAGGATGTCAGATTTGATGATGAATGAATGGTTTATTTCAATAGATGTGGATCAGTTCCTGGGAAGCGTCAAAGCTACTCTTGGTTCCCTACTGGAGAGATACACTGGTGGTGAAATTACTGACAAACTAGGCAGCTCCATCCTCTCAACAGTCTTCAGACAACTGGTAATACACTCATGATTTTAACTTGCCTTCCTTCGTGAATTCTAAAATTGACTGTGTTGAATGACTGTAATATTTGTTGTGGTCCTGGCAGATGATTTTGCTCCTGGAGCTGTGCTCTCTGGACATCCCTCACAGCGTGCTGCTGAAGAGCTTCTCCTCTCTGGTCGAGCTACTCAAAAGCCTGTCGAGCGATACCGGAGACATCCTTTCTAAGGTCAGTAAACTACGACCTTATTGAATTTATGCAGCCTCTCGTCCCGCTGTATGAGTATGAATGGAAGGCTGAAAATGCAAACCAGTATTCAGGCTGTGCAGAGTTGTAAAGTACAGCAAATACTACTGTAACACGTGGTGATTGATGCACTTCTACCGCTGACTGTAACAAACATTGATTGTTTACCATGTCTCTCTCTGTTAGGTGGATCAGGAAAGCTGGCACCAGCCCCAGCAGCCAGTGGTGCTGAGGACCTGGACCGTGGAGTCTCCTCACAACTATGAGAACAGCCGCCACGAGACCGCCATCTATGCCTGTCCTGGCGCTACCTCCTTTGAGGTGGAGTTTGACGAACGCTGTGAGACAGAGAAGAGGTGACTGATGAAAAATATTAGCTACTGAGATTTTTTTTTCCCCATCCATCATGAGAATTTTTTTATAACCCTTCTTGGTTTTCACAGGTACGACTACCTAGAATTCACAGATGCCAGAGGTGGGAAGGTCCGCTATGAAATGAAGGTTGGAACTGAGAAGTGGCCAAAGGTAAGCCGTGGGAAACTGTTTTCTTTGTCTCCATATGAAACACTTAATCCGTTAATCCCTTCACACATGTCTGTTGCTTCCTTTGCCGCCTACAGAAGGTGACATTTGACGCTGGCCCTCATCTCCAGTTCCTCTTCCACTCTGATAACACTAATAACGAGTGGGGTTACAAGTTCACTGTGACAGCCCTGGGCCTCCCAGATATCACTATTTCTTGGGTGTCAGACCTTCAGCTGCTGGTGGCTCGCCTGATGGGTCGTCTTGCTTCCAGAACCCTTGCCCTCAAATCCCCTCACGGTGAGACTTTCCAGACCTTTCCAAGAACCTTTAGCAAATGAATGTGTGTGTGACTCTGTTGGGGTCGCAGTTTCAACCTTTTTTAATCTTGTACATTTGATCAACAAATCTTGCAAAATGAGAGATTTGTTGCATATATTTGATTTGTTTGTTTTTACAGAAATGCAGTTTCAGGCCGTTTCAGAATAATTTTCCCAAGAGTTTTATTTAGACCCTAAATTATAGATTGGAATGCTGATATTTGTGGGTTGTTGTTTATTCTAGAGATACGCACTGTTAAGGAGCTTCCAGCAGGGAAAATGTCCCATGTTCAGTCTTCTCCTTTATGGAAACCCATTCTGCGACACGGCTTGTGTGAAACAAGGGAGACGAATCAGACTAAAACACCCACAGATCAGGTATGCTCAGCTTCAAATTGTTCCATTGCTTGTTGACCTCAGCAGCTTTGTGGTGCTCTAATACCGTCTCGCTTTTCCATGTGGTAGGCAAATACATGGACTCTTGATGAGTTAATGAGTTTCCTGGAGGACTTTGCCCGTTGGAATCCCTCCCAGGATCCGACAGACAGCAGAACGGAGCTGATGAGGACTCTCATGCAGACATGCAAAAAACAGCCGATGAGGAACGAGATCGCCGCCGGGTCAAAGACAGACCAAGCTGTGAATGCTATTTGGGCAGCCATGGTATACCACACACCAGCCCTCAGCCATGCCCTGAGGACTTACGGTAATGCTTGGCTCACAGTCAGTCCTCAATGGAGCTGAAACTCTGTTTATTTATAAGTTTCCTTCTGTGTTTTATCATCATAATTCTGCATGGCTGATTACTTTGGTTCACTCACTCAGTTGATTTCTTCCATCTGTAGTTAATCAGGACTGCAAGTCGTGTCTAAGTGAAGACTTTGTGCAGGTGTATTCACTGGCAGACAGCATCAGAACATGGATGGTGAGTGTTGCTGACAGGATATCTTTGTTAATTATCTGCTGCTGAGTTAATATATGGTCACGTCACTGAAATATTATTCTGTTGATGTTTTATTCTGTCAGTTGGAGATGAAGCAGAGGTTCCTAGTTGGCAAAATGAACGTCCCTGACGAGAAGGAAGGGGGTCATGATGAGGTTACCATGGAGACTCTAGGTGAGGACTCAACCTTTCTTTTCGTTAATGCTGTCACCTCTTCTTCTTCTCTTTTGCTGACTTGTGTTATTTTCTGCCTCTCTAGCTGATACGTGCATCGAGAAGAGCCTCTTGCTCTTCAGATTTATCCCATGTGGGGTACCATGTCAGGACAGTGACTCTTCCAAAGCTGCAGAGGGCAGCAGCGCTCCACTCCCCCGCTCACGTTCGATTTCGGAGGGAGACTTCCAAGCCAGTTCCCCTCTGCCGCCTCAGCCTCCAGGGATTGAGGAGGGAGGTGACGCCAGGACAGGACAGAGTCAAACCTCTGGTGCTCAAGCACAAACCTCAGCCACTTGTGGGCACAAGCCAGGCCACAGAGGATCCACAGAGAGTCTCTCCTCTCAGTCCGGGGAACCGGCTTCACCTTCTGCCTTCCCCCGTAAAGCCCCATTCAGTCGGGCACGCCTACGCCTCCTGTCCTGTCGATCTATAGAGGAGCCCCGCATGACCCCCTCTGTCAAGGATCGCTACCCAATGCTCAAACACATCCTGAACTTTATGAGGGACCAGGCTCTTACAACAGCAAGGTGACTGACCTCCAGTCCTCTTCTTTGCATTTTAGCATTCATTTTATAATCGTACAAAACAGGGTTAAGTCATCCACTTCTTCCTCCTTCTTTACTACTGTAGCATTCTGCAGACTCTGTCCCTGAGCAAAGCCCAGGCTCTGAGTGTGTGCAAAGTCCTGGAGATGGTTCAACAGTGCTTAAATTCTCTGGGAAAGCCACATCTGTTCCAAGCCCCGTGCATCCTGTTCCTACAGGAGCTGCTGACATGCCAGAAAGACTTCACCAGGTACATCTGTAGTTCAAGTGGGTTTTGTGATTTCGATCAAGGCTGTCCCAACTTTTGGAATTATGAAAGACATTATGGATTTGTTTTTTAACAATATTTCACTCTTTATTTTCTTCTTTTTAGTTATTTCTCTCAGTTGTCAGACAATGGCCAGAAGCTCGGAGAGGAGGTGAGGTCTTCCTACCATCAGTTGGTGCTCATGCTCGTGGGAGCAGTACAAGGCTTCAGCAACCTCAATGAGAAGTAAGCCCTTATCCTTGAACCACGCTGACACATAACTGGACTCACTGGGATTAAAAACTGCTTGCAGCAGTGATTAGTGTAATGCCAAGTGTGTGTGTGTGTGCAGTGGTGTAATCTGACCCTCATCTCTGCTCTCCAGAGCCCTGCTACCGGCCCTGTCATGTGTGCAGACCTGCCTGTTGCACCTTTTAGACATGAGCTGGGAGGTGCACGACCTTTCTCTCTTCCTGAATATCAAGCTTCCTGACCTCCTGCTCAGCATGGCCCAGGAGAACATCAGCGTACATGACATTGCCATCAGGTAAATTCAGACCCATCTCTGAAAATAAGGCACTCCACAGCTGAAATGAAATGTTTTTACTATTAATTACCTCTGGCTAACTAAAGGGTTTCACTAGTCTACACGGCTTTGTCCTTCAGGACTCTATTTCATATCTCTAACGTGTCCTAGATACTTAGATAATTGATTATTTCTGTGGTATCAATTCATCTTCAGTCAATGGACGGAGGAGGATGAAATTGCAGACTACAAGAAGAACCAGGAGTGGATGGACGAGTGTATGGACGGGATGTTCGAGAAGTGGTATGACAAAATCGATGAAGAGAACTCCATGGAGGACAGGAGAAAGGTACATTACAGAGCGTTAAAGATGTAAAAGTGCCAACAAGGAAAAAAAGTTTTGTCTCTAAGCTGCTGGGGGAAAGAAACGGCACCCAATGCTTAACCTGACTGCATCATTACTTCTCTGCTCCTGCGCATCCTAAGAATAGAGCAGAGATAGTCCTGCAGCATTACAATAGATGTTGGTGCATTCACAATTAGCCTCGTCGCCGTGGCGACCTCCAACGGGGGAACAGCTGAAAGAAGAAAAACAAAAGTTGGTGTGATATTGAATGACATGTGTGTAACAGTCATAACAAAGCTAGAAGTCTCCAGCCATGCCACCTGCTCTGCGAGTCCTCACAGCAGCTCTTTGAGCTGCTCACAATGACGTTATTACTATGCTGATGCTTAATGTAGCTCGTTAGTGTCACATCACGCAAAAATGAGCAAACATATAGAGGCGATAACAGATAAGGGACGGATTAGGTAAATACTGTAAAAGCTCTTTCCCCTCTGATCTAAGCACTGTTTGAACATGATGAACTTCAACAGTAATTAAATACTACTAGTAGCTGATTGAGCCTTTGTTTGCTTTCACAGATGAGAAATCGATACGATGATAACGCTGTTTACTTTAATAATTTCCCTGGTTTTATCCACAGATGCACATGTTCATCGCGCGCTATTGTGACCTCCTCAATGTTGTGATCTCCTGCGATGGCTGTGAGAGGATGGCACCTTGGCACCGCTACAGATGTTTGCAGTGCATGGACATGGACCTCTGCAAGACCTGCTTCCTCAGTGAGCTCATACACTTACTCCACTACACTACTACTACTACATATACAGTCACACACGAGGTTAGCCCAGAGTTTAGAGAAACTAAAGTTGTAAACCTAAATGTGTGTATTTTCAACCAGGTGGTGCAAAGCCTGAGGGCCACGAGGACGACCATGAGATGGTGAACATGGAATACGCCTGCGACCACTGCCAAGGGCTCATTGTAGGCAGCAGAATCAACTGCAACGTCTGTGAAGACTTTGATTTGTGCTTCGGTTGTTACCACGCAAAGAAGTATCCCGACAGGTGACACATTTAAAGTTTAATCGTATTATCCTATAATACACTTGATTTTAAGTTGCTCACCTTTAAAGATTTTTCCCATCTCTAGCCACCTGCCCACCCATCGGATCACAGTGTACCCCATGGTGACCATACGAATCAGTGACCGCCACCGCTTGATTCAGCCCTACATCCACAACTACTCCTGGCTACTGTTCGCCGCTCTGGCGCTCTATACGTCAGAGCTGAGCAGTGAAAAGCGGATGGAAGGAGAGGCTTTAGACGGCAACAACTTGAGCCAGGCCTCAGCCCTGCAGACATGCTGCTCCCAGCTCATCACTGACTGCTTGCTCAAAGGGCAAACTGGCAAAGGTAAGAATCCAAACCAGAATTTTGTTCTTGAAGGAAAAGTTATGTTTTTGTCCTTTCATGGCAAACCTTTCCATGCCATCCTCCACGTAGGACTACGCTCCTCAGCTCTGCTCGCTCTGCTGTCGTCCAATGAATCAGCCTCTGATAGCGAGCTGTGTCCAGTCTCTCCAGAGTCCTCTCCGGAGCTCAGCACAGCCACTGATACCTCATCTCTTCCTGGAAGCACTGCAGCAATCTGCTCGCCGTCCTCTCCCAAGGACAAGGTGAGAAAGAGAAGTTGTGTTGTAAGATAATGTGACGATTGAATGCGAGCAGATACTTGTACCGTATCTATGAACAGTAGAGTAGGTGTGGAAGTGTGGATCAGCAGGCCACGTTATTATATTGTTGTTTGTCACTAGAATAAACCATCAGAAAAGGAGAAAAAGGCAAAGGAGGTGGGCCCTCCTCTCCCCGCTCCTTCAGAGGTGTGCTCCCCCGGCACTGGAGATGGAGAGAAAAGGAAACTGGTTACCCAAGACACCCTGGAATCGCCCTGCCTCAGCCAGACGCTTTCTGTGTCCAGTGAGGACCCCCTTTCTCCTGTAGTCCGACGTACGTATTGAGATTACCTCCACCAGGCTGACCACAGCTCTGACTTTGTTCACTAGTGGTTATGATTATCACTTAGCCGTCATACCTTTTTATATGTTTTTACCATTCTCAGCTACAGAGTCTGGACCAGGAGCTGTCACCTCTCCAGCATCTGAAGTTGTCAAGGAGACCGATGAGCGGCTGCCCCCAGTTCCCCTTCAGGAGCATGTGTTTTCGGAGTGCTCCAGAGAGAGGATCCTGGGGCTGCTAGCAGCCATGCTGCCACCAGCCAAACCAGTACGTGAAACTAAAGCAGTTTTTAATGTGTGGTTCCACATTTTGGAAAAATATAATATAATACAACTACATTCATGTGTGTGTCCGTTAAATATGAAACTACAGCAAGCAGTTAGCTCAGGCCTGGCTAGGGTTAAAAGACATTAATGGAATATTATTTCTCTGATTAATCTGTTGTAAAATGTTTTATGTGGGGTTAAGTGCCTGGATGCACTGACTACAGCCTGAAGTCACTAGCCCCGGCCAAGAAATAGTCCCACACAAAATCCCTCATAAAACCACAAAGTATTATTTCTACACTTCTTAATCTTTTGCAGATTAAACAAACAAGATATAGTGTGTAAGCAGGTTTTATTACCTTCAGACAGCTCTTTTCAGTCTTACATGCTAAGCTTAGCTACTGCCGGCCTATAGGCCTATATTTAACGGACAGATATGAAAGTGATATCAATCTTTGATTTACACTTCAGACAAACACACCATAATCTATCAACGCTTTGTCGAGATAAAGCATTGAATAATTTTGGACCTAACTGCGCTTCTGTTCCTGAAATGTTCACAGTTATTGCGTCATGGCATCGACACGTCATCGTCTCTCTTGTATCCTCAGGACAGCACCCTGTCTCTGCCCAGTCTGAACTCCATCCTGCCCCAGCTTTTCAGGGCAGTCATTTCCAACGCCGGCTCTCTCAACGAGGCCTTCCATCTTACCCTGGGACTGCTGGGTCAACTGCTGCTCCGAATCTCTCCTATGGAGGCTGACACGGCTGTCACAGAGGCCCTGGCTGACAAATATGAGCTGCTAACACAAGGAGAGGCAGCCACCTCAGACACCCAGGGCTGGAAGACCACCCAGCTGCTTTTCAGCCTGGGGGCTGTCTGTCTAGACAGGTAAGAAGGAAAACCTGATGATGCCAGGGAATGTACTGTTATTGTTTTTACAGGAGATTCTGGTGGTATGTCTTAATCACAGATATTGTATATTCTGTAATATTTCCCACCATTCAGCTGTTATTTTGTGATGTGAATAGTCTTTTCTCTTCTCGTGTTTCACAGTCGTATTGGTCTGGATTGGGCGTGCACAGTGGCAGATATCTTACACAGTCTGAACGCTTGTCCTGAGTGGAGCACAGTCATCGCTGCCTTCACCGACCATTGTATTCAGCAGCTGCCACAAACTCTCAAGTGCACCAACCTCTTCACCCTGCTGGTACTGGTGGGCTTCCCCGAGGTAGGTAAAATACATAGCATTACTGTTCAGGTGTCGCACGCTGTGTTCCTTCACTTTCTAAGCTCGGCTGTGAATCCTCTGTGTGTCTTTCAGGTGCTGTGTGTGGGCACCCAGACGGTGTTTATCGACAACGCCAATGAACAGCACAACATGATCTTGCTCAAGCACTTCACAGAAAAGAACCATGCTGCGGTGGTGGATGTTAAGACACGCAAGAGGAAAACAGGTTCGTTCGGTTGTAGCACTGCTAACAGCTTTGACTGTGTTTCGAAATAAACATGGAGTTTAACCCACTGTGTGCTTTTTCCTCTTTTTAGTGAAGGACTACCAACTCATCCAGTCTCAGGATTCCACTACAGCCGGCCTCCCAGAACAGTCAAAGGGCCAGGGCTCTTCAAAGGCCCTGCTTAGCCGCTACTTGAGCAATTTCACCTTTATCATCAGCCACCTGCTGCAGACCAACCAGGACAATGGCTCACCTGATGCTGTGGAGGCATCCTGGGTTCTCTCCTTGGCTCTTAAAGGCCTGTACAATACACTGAAGGTACCTGTCATGACCCAAGTATCTGCAGTGAGAGTGTTTTGTTTTTGCATGCCTTTTAAACAATGGAAATGTATTCGTCCTCTCGTGTAGAAACACGGAGTAGAACAAGCTCAGGAGGACATCCAACAGTCGGGACTGACCCAGCTGCTGGTGAGGAAGTGCAGCAAGGGCACAGGCTTCAGCAAGCTGTGGTTGCTGCGAGATCTCGAGATTCTCTCCATCATGCTCTACTCCTCCAAGAGAGAGATCCATTCCATGGCCCAGGACCCAGAGCGTGACCAAAGAGAGCAGGAGAAGGAGCACGACTCCGACCACTCCAGCTCTTGCGCCGACGACACGGACGTCAACAAATCCGACCCCTTAGAGGGTCTCGATGAGGAGACAAAGATTTGCTTCCAGGTGATGTGAGATAAAACTCAAAATCCATGCAGCAAAATATAGTATGGTGTATCAAATGTTTTTTTTTTTTAATGCAGATCACCCACGATGCCTTAAACGCCCCTCTGCCCATCCTGCGAGCCATGTATGAGTTGCAGATGAAGAGAACTGACTCCTTCTTCCTGGAGGTGCAGAAGAGGTCAGCAACAATCTCTATGTTGAAATTTGTTTTTACTTTGTTTATACAATCCATCATCAAAAAGGTCACATTTTCCAATCTAATGCCACCTCTCGATCATGTGTTGTGCCTTTTGTGTTATGTTCAGATTCGATGGAGAAGAGATAAAAACAGATGAGACAATCCGTACGCTGGCTCAGAAGTGGCAACCTACCAGGCGGCCTCGCTCTGAAGAGAGGAACACCAAGGCCGTGGACACTGATATGATTGTGGTGTCGTGCATGGTGAGTTTGAGATGTTAATAAAATCACTATTTAGAAATGTTTTTCATATGTCAATATTCTGACATCTGTCCGTGTTATGGCCGTCCTCTTACAGTCCAAACCCAGCCACTGTGAAAAGGCCACCGAGGAGATCAACCTAGTGGCCCAGAAGCTCATCACAAAGTCAGAGAGCGACATACAGCTCAGCTACGCCAAACAGAGACGCACCAAAAGTTCAGCTCTCTTGCACAAGGAACTGGATGTGCGCAGCAATCGGGCAGTTCGTCAGTACCTGGTGAAGGTCAACCAGGCCATCGCCACTCTGTACGCCCGCCACGTGCTGGCCTCGCTGCTGGCCGACTGGCCCGCAGAAAAAGCGCTGAGCGAGGAGGCGCTGGAACTGAGCGGTGCCTCGCACATGGCCTACATCCTGGACATGTTAATGCAGCTGGAGGAGAAGCCGTTTTGGGAGAAGGTGGGGGAGGGAGAAGGGAGGAGAATGTTTGTGATTTTGGCACATGATACATTAAGAGGTGTTTTGCGGATTTATGTGATTGTGTTATTCCATAAATAATCAGATTCTCCAGAGGGTGCTGAAGGGTTGCAGCCAGAGCATGCTGTGCAGTCTGTCTCTCACTGCTTGCCAGTTCATGGAGGAGCCAGGCACGGCTGTGCAGGTCAGAGAGTCCAAACACCCGTATGACAACAACACCAACTTTGAGGTGAGTGAACTCCCTTTTTAGTATCAGCTATGACTGTTTGTAAGAAGGTTATTATTCCTTCATTAAGTTGTGCCATCTTCTCAGTTATATCCTCTGAGAACTAAGAGTACAGATCTTTATTTTAAAGGACCACATGTGCTGTTATGTTCTCCATTTACTCCTGCTGTGTTATTCATTTCAATTTGAACCTCTAAATGAGTCTGTTGTGTCATTTCTCTCTCTCTTAAGGACAAGGTGCACATTCCAGGGGCCATCTACCTGTCAGTAAAATTTGACTCCCGCTGCTACACAGAGGAAGGCTGCGATGAGCTCATCATATCCAGCAGCAGTGACTTCCTCCAGGACGTCCACAACTTCAGCGGCTCTCCTCAGAAATGGTCCGATTTGGAGATTCCTGGTGAGGAATATTTCAAAAATCTTTCTGCTCAGTTCAGTCTATTTGTGATTTTGTTTAAATCACGTTTATCAACGTGTGTCTCTCAGGTGATACCCTGTACTACAAATTTATGTCTGACATGAGCAACACAGAGTGGGGCTACAAGTTCACCGTTACAGGAGGCCACAGAGGACGCTTCCAGACAGGTACTGTACATTAGAACAGACACACACACTTCTACATTTATGCAAACCTGCTTCTCTACCTTTGGTAGACGACTCTGCGTTAACCTCAAACTGAATCCTCAGGTTGTCACTCTCTCTCTTCATTTGCCTGTCTCTAATCAGGTTTTGAGATACTGAAGCAAATGTTAGCAGATGACCAAGTGCTCAGTCACTTGCCTCTGGCTGACATCTGGGAGTGGCAGGTGGGCGTGGCCTGTCGTCAGACCGGAAGTCAGCGGCTCAAAGCCATTCACTTGTTGCTGCGGCTGCTGCAGTGTCAGTCCCAGACGTAAGAGTCCAGTCCTTGCTTATACATTTCTGTCTATTTCCTTCTAGTTTTCTTCAGTGCTTCTCACACTTAATGTAGTAATACACACAAACATGTCCATATGGCACATCCATCTGGACATAAGTAATGCTAATTTGGCTAAGACGACCTGATGCAGGTGCAGCATGGCAACACACAGTTTGCATAAAAACCTTCATAAATCCCTCATGTGATCACCGCGGAAATTAGGTAAAGGATGTGTTTAGGAATTTGCATTTATGTGCAGGCTGACTGAGTCACCATCTGTTTACCACAACTTATGAAAAGGTGGCGCTCGCAGACAGCGAACACATTGTCGCAGCTGAATTTCTAGGCTTTCGAAAATAAAAACGTGTTTTTGCGTGACGTTCACTCGGATCTGAAGAGGCTCTCACTGCTCACTGCTCTCTGCTTTTCTCAGAATGTGACTGTAGCTGTCTGTCTAACCGTCGATTTTGTTTGAACTCCAGAGCCTGTGAGCTGACTCTGCTGCGACCCCTGTGGCAGCTCTTTATGTCTATGGAAAACAGCCTGAGCCAGGATCCCACCAGTATCACTGTGCTGCTGCCTCTTCACAGAGCCCTCACTGAACTTTTCTTCATCGCAGAAGCCCGTGCCATTGTGAGTGAAGCGCACACACACACACACACACACATATGCGCGTCTATAGGCCCTGCTGTTAGAGCTTGGGGTGTGGCATTTTAAGTATTTGTTTAGCTGTGTTGGCCGTCTTTGCTGTGATGACAGCAAGGTTATTGACTTTGTAGTTTAAATTCAGAAGGCTGATTGTGTTGAAACCATTTTTTCTCTTTGTTCGATGACATATTCAGTTTGAGGGCATATGAAATGAGGAGTAAAATAAACTAAACAATCACTTTATTCTTTACGTCAGTCTTTCCTCCTCTCTCTCTCTCTCTCTCTCTGTCTCTTTTTCTCTCTCTCTCTTTCTCTGTCCATATCTGTCTCTCTGTGAGATGACCATGTTTTTCCTCCACCCACCTGTTCTCTGCTGGGCTGGGGGCCAAAGCCCGGCCCTGCCATCTGCCAGACAGCACACTGCCACACTGGCTCCCTGCAGACTGCTTGGGAGAGGAAGAGATGCTATCCATTTTTTGATGCGCATGGTCTCTCTCTCTCTCCCTCTCTCTCTCTCTCTCACTCGATTGTCTTGAATTATTGATTAAGAGAAGTCTCAAGGATTATGAGCACGCCGTCAGCTAGGAGTTTCCCATCTGTAGATGAACCAGGCAGTCCCAGAAAAGCACGACCTCCCCTGTTCCCTTCCGGTCTCCGCAGTGAAAGCCTGAGGATATTTATCTGACAATAAAATCAGTAGGCTTGTCATTCAGGATGAATTCTGTGGTCCCATCTGCACCCACTGAATGTTGTTTGATGTGGTGGGGGAGAGAATGAGACGCACAGTTGGAGCTTTACCCAACAACAAACACCAGGGGGCAGTAGCAGTACTCAGCAGTTTTGCCTGGGATGCCCTTCGAGTACACTCCAATGTTGTGTCAGCAGTGATAGATACATGTTGGTGTGTGGTACGCCCCAGCAGAGCATCGCCGCATGCGTGACCTCTCTTTTATAGACACAACACAAATGTGTGTGGTGAAGCGGTTCGTCACTTCTAGCTCCTCATCCACAGCTTGGAAGTAATACGATGTAAATGAGAGATTATTTGTGGTAATGAGTGTTTTGCACACACCTATCCATCTAAAGTTTTGCCAGCATTCTTCAGATCGAACAATGAAGTACCTATTATTTTGGTTTCAAAGAAAGCCACACACCTGCTACCTCCGTCAGCCACCACAGTGTTTAGTGTTGCGTTCGGTCCAGGATGTGGTTCAAAGTGTTACAAGATATCTTGAAAAGTGGCTGTCAGCTGATCTCGAATAAAGCCGGTGGATGATTCTAAACTGGGTTACACCGACAACTCGGCGGCGGCAACCAGCTAGATTTGTGAAACCGGATATACCGCTGCGAGTCTGTTCCAGGACTGCTTCACATCTGCATCTGTTCAGAGGATTTTTCTAATGAGGCAGAACTGTTCTGAGGCGAATACAGAAGGGAGAACTAACCTGAATTGGAAATAAACAGTGGAAAACCTTTTATCAGCTGTAAGCATCAGCGCTCTACCTCCAAAACACCACGACATCTGTCACCACCCTCCCTAAAAAAAAAAGTCAGGATTAGTGTGGACTAAGGTCGGCGGGCGTTATGTCATGTTGAAATATGAGCTTAACTGCGGCGATGACATATAACTGACGCTGTAAAATCATGGGAAGCTAATGAGCGGCTGTTCACATCATAGGAGTCTTCTATGGCCATATTAGGACTGAGTATAAAACCAGCATACTTTGAAAGGTTTAGTGGCCGGTGCTGTTCCCATTCCAGCATCAGTCCTTGTTCTTTGTACGCACATGAAGTTCACGGCCAGGTCCACTGAGATTCAATGAACTCTCCAGCCCAGGAAGTGAAAGTTATATTTAGGAGTCAACTCTGTATGTCATGCACTACTGACTGTACAAATCGTCCTAGGATGTTCCTCAGTATAAACATTCGGGGTGCTGCGAGATGAATGGCGGACCGGGGCTCTGGACTATGTCTCCAGCGCTGTTAAAAACTCCATTTGGCCCTGGTCTCAGCCCATTTAGCCGCCATGTAGTCTTATCTGTGTTCCACCAACTCCGTGTGCTTATGTAACCCGAGCTATGTCTTTCCCGTGAGGCTTTAGTGGAAGCGCCCTTCAGTTTGTTTATAATTTTGAATCACTATTCCAGCATTCCATAGTTCAATCTGATGCTGGGATGGAGATGAAGAGTGGACAGGGAACCGGGCCTCATTTGTAACTCGATTCATCATTGTGTAACCTCTCAGGGTACTCCATTTATTCACGACAGCTATCTGGCCTCCGAGGCTATCTGTGTTTCTTTCTGCAAGCTGCATTTGGAAACGTGGCTGACGATGACGCTATGTTTTCCAGGCACAGGGCATCCTCCAGGAGTACTTGTTAGCCATGACCACTGATGAGCAGCTCCTCAATCACACTGCAATGGTAAGACTAAACCTCTTTTTTTTTTATGCATAATAACCGTTAATGACTTTTCACATCAAAGTCTGTCGGGCTCTCTCGGGTCATCTTTCATGTTTTCACTAATGAATCTCTGCCTGACGTGGATGATGGCTCGAATGAGTTGTCCACGCGCGTTCTAACGTCATGCAAGTCTCCTTTCTCAAACACGCATCCCCCGTTGATTGAGCGATCCTCAGCCGCTGTGAGTCAGCTCACGGTCAGAGTCTCTTCGGATAGTGAATCACCAAGCTGTTGACACCCAGCAGACCCCCCCCCCACTCTCTCTCTCTCTCTCTCTTGTTTTGAATGTGTGGGCCTCACTCAGGACTAATGTATTTGGTAATTACAGGCCATTAGCATTTGCGGCAGAGCGAGCCACAGCATTCTGTGTACTGTGGACCCTGTAATACAGCAGAGGAGCCTGAAGGCAGTTAAGAGGAGCAGAGAATGCGGGGCGGTGGAAAAAAAAACATTGTGGGTGGTTCTGTTGAGCAGTTACCTAATACCTGTCAGCTTGAAAACAAAACCATAGGTGACTTGGCAGGAGTCTATTATATTAACAATGACGGTTGAATTGGTAGATGTTCACTTTGAAAAGGCTGGCAAATGTTCACTTACTGGAGGAGACACTTTCTCTGAAAGGTTTTATTTCCTCTAGCAGCCTGTTATTTTATGATGAGTTTATTATACCACAACACAAGGTGGACGGTGTTCAGATGATCATATGCACTCCCCGTTTTTTATTTACCCTGTTGCTCACTCAATTAAACACAGACAAGTACAGATGGATATGTAAGACACTTCTGTTTCTGAAGGCATCGCCCACTAAACCATCAGAGCATGTTAACACCCAAATCAGCAGGTACTGATGAAGTATGTGTGTGTGTGTAGAGGGCATTACCTGGAGCTTTACTGGAGTTCTTAACTGGGTGAAGGAACCATTGAGCAAATCATTGAACAGTCACAAGAGTAAAAGTCGAAGGGGAAATAAAAAGACCTGAAAATAAATACATTTGGTTTCATATTTAATAAATGTTATTACCATAACTGGAGACGGCAATTAGCAATAGATCAAATGACTGTGTGTGTAGTGAAAGGGGGTCACTAATAAAACCACAGAGAATCCTCACCTGACTCTACAGTATACTGAGCACTTTAGTATCTTTCAGCTCATTGTTTTGGTTTTGTTAAGCCTCACTGCCCACATCAAAAGTATTTCCAGCCACAGCGGTTCATAAAACCACCATAAGCCACCTAAAAAATAAACAAACCAAACAAACAAAGATAATATGCTAGTGTTAGATCACATTGTGATATTTTTTTGCATATATTTAGTCTGATGGTGATGCTAGTAGAAAAGTCAGAAGGCCACTAAGGACTCTAATCACTCTTTGCACACCTCCCAAGTAAAGACCCACCAATACCTTTTACTTTTAATTATTGTGAGCAGTGCAAGCTTTCTACATGGTTTTCTACAATAAAACATTTTTTTGTGGTCGTTACTCTGCAGGCCTATTGATCTGTTGTGGCACATAGATTTGAATCAGACTCAGACAGCCTCTCTCTCTGGCGTGAACAGAATACAGTTCAAATGCAGCTTTCAGCCAACAGCAGTTTTTGTCATGAGCGAAAACACTTTTTTTTATGTTTTATTTACGACTGGTCAAGATATGACTTATGACTATGTAGGGGCATTATGAACATATTTTTATTGTAATGATGAGAGTTTATTGGCTCGTTAGAGATTCGTTACATGTCTAAAAATGTGTTGTAAATCTTGTGTAAGGATTATTTTGCAGCAGCTTCTCACAGAATTTAAATGAAAAAGAAATAATAGGCCTATCCCTAAATTCCATCCAGCAATATTTCCATTATTTCACATTATTAATGAGGAACAGCAAAAAAAAAACGTTTCTTCTGGCTTCGGGTCTCGTCTGTGGACTCCACAGTGAGTTAAATGGAAATCTGGCTCTTTGTTTTTCAGACCACAGTTTTGATCAAAAGCAGATTTTTAGCTGATAGCTAAAAAAAAAAAAAATCCTCCTTTTTAGAAAACCCACCAGATTTCATGAATGAATAATGAATTTAATATTGCTGGTCACTGGTCACTATAGTTGTCTTGCTCTGAGAAATAAGCTGCAGCTTCTTGATATCAGCAGCCCACAGGGAGAGGTGAACAAAATGTCAGTGGAGAGAACGAAAGCATCGAGGGCAGAGTAATCTGTTATTTGGTTATTAAGTTAGGTGATTTAAACTGTGCAGAAATTCTTGCATCATCGGTTTATCCGCTTATCTGTCATCACTCAACATGCAGTTCACAGCACAGGTAGAAAAAAACACAATGTTTTGTCTCGTTTGTTCAGTTTGCTCTGCTCCATTTTCTTCCCCTGCACTTCTGCACATTTCATTCACATACGCTTTCTATTGTGCAGGCTCTGAAGAACATCGCTGCCATCAGCCTGGCCATCAATTACCCCAATAAATCTACAAAGCTACTCAACATGTCCCCGTGAGAGATCCGCAGAGAGAAAAAGAGGAGAACAAAAAAAAAAGGGGGGGACACACATCCTGACTCAGCTGGTTCAGTTTTGAACCGGGAGCGGAGAGGTAAGGGAGGTGAAACCTCCCCGACCATCCAGTGCTTTCCCTTCACTCCACTAACTCTGCTGTACTCTGGACATGAGCCGTGGAGGTGTACTCAAAAAGCACTTTTCACACTTACTCACAATCCTTTTTGCCTTAGATGAATCCAGTATATCAGCATGTGCATTCACTTGAACAGGAACAATTGCGGGGATATATATTTGTTTTTTTGTTTTTTTGTTTTGTTTTTTTAATTATTATTAAGTTTTTACTTGAAGATGCCGTGCTAAAGGACATGAAGTGTGCCAAATTCACAACTTTCAAGGGGAAGTATATTTCCTTTTTGTCCTGCCTTTCTTTCTCCTAAACAGCAGCCACTCTGGGTTACATAGTTGATCACGGAGAAAACAGGTCACCTTGGCGACTTGCATGTCTCAGTGGACATGTAGAGCATCCTAAAAATACTGTCCAGGACAGCGGAGTCTCATTAGTCACCATGGGGAGAAAGTACTGACCTACTAGCTCATTCCTCTCCTTGCTTCCTTCCATCCCTCCTCCTTTCATTTTATCTACCCTTCCTTCACATTCTCCCTTCCCTTTTCAGACAACAGAAGTAGGATCAGTGTCATCATATAGCGTATTAAGACCCACATGAGAACTGATTGCAGTTTGACTGTTCCAAACAGGATTAAGATGATACTAACAATAGCCATAGTCTTTGCATAGGATGAGAATTAACATGACAGCCGAGGGAAAACTGTGATACTTACACTATTGCAATGCATTCCTCCGTGTTATTCTATCAGTATGTCGAAGTATTTTCACTCCCTTACTAGTGAATGAATGAGCGGCGGTGATGATGTCAAATGATTCATTAAAATGAATAACAGCAAAACAAAAAAACAAAAAAAAACTCTTAAACGCCTTCAGTTTTATCCAACGATTTATTTATTATATATTATTATTTTAATGTATAATTAAGTTCAACACTTCATGAGGGTCGCGATTTGATTTCACAGCCGAGTGTATCACACTGTCACGTCTCCATACCTCGTGTACAGCGATGAATGCAAGAATACTGGTTGTCATTTCACAAATATCTATAACAGAGCGAATTCCCACTAACACACAGACGGGCCCGCGCGTCCTTCAGATTTAATCGACTGTAAAATAGACACATTATCCCACTTATTCACTAGTAACACGAGAAAAAGTTTAATCCTTTAATACTGAATTACCTCATCTTTTTTGTAATTACACAGATAATCGGTGTGACGCTTCCTTTAAAATGTTTGTGACTTTCAATCACATCACATCACGTTTCATTAAAGCCACATCCACAGAGTTCATGTACGCCCATGCTTAAAGACGGCATCCAGTTTTGTGTGTTGACAAATCCTAAAGAAGAAGTTTAAAGAGAATGAGTAGATGGCTTTTTGGTTTTCCAATCATTACTGTAATCATTTTAGATGAAGGAGATTGTTTTAGTTGGAGGAAGTCATGGTGGTTTATACCAAAGAAACCAATCATTGTGAGCCATGTAACATTTCTGATAGAGTTCCTTCTCCGTTTCTCACATATCAGATAGCCACCCTGTGCAAAGCTGGAGCTGAGGAAACCATTAGACATAATTTCCTTTTTTTTTTTTCTTTGTTTGTTTCTTACTTTTTTATTTTTGAAGCGGTCCCTACGAGGACCGCGGGATAGCTCGGTGGTTTTGTTTACACAGACATCAGCTGCAGTGAGGAGAGAGGAGAGAGATACATGGCCTCCATTTGGCTTCTACGACGCCTCACCTATCTACGACGTGCCTATGGTTAAAAATGAAGCAATCATAATTTAACTCATGTTAGCGAATAGTTATTAATTATATTTTAAAAGAGAAATATATTGTTTAATTTGAAGTTTTTTGTAACTTTTTACTTTTAATGTTGGTTTCTTTTTTTTTTTCTTTTTTTTTTGCGAGGATGCTTGATATTTGAGGCTGACTAATTTGAATGTACATACCTGTGAATATTAATGCAGAGGAGAAAGACTTTGATATCAACCCCTTACAAATATATAAACTTTATTGGGCACTAACAGATGGACACTTTGATTCTGATTTTGTATGCATGGCACATTGAAGGTTAAAAGGAAAAAGAATATTGCTTGGGTTGAAATGTGATCTATTTCTAATAAAAATAGAAATGACTTAAATCTGACTTGTGCTGTCGTTTTTTTGTTGTTGTTGTTTTTTTTTTATGTGTAGGCTCAACGGAGAATAATGTATTGATCACTTAGTCAGCATTGATTAGAGCCCACGCACTCACTCCCAGCAGATACTGTGCTCAGTGATCCAACACCATCAATAGCTCGCTTTCACGCTGCTTACATTTCTTTTAGCTCTAAGAAAACAAGTTGATCTCTTGCACTTTATTACAGACATCCCCGCATATTCCCTGCCAAATAGTCCATTTCTCTGGTATTTGTCCAAGCAGAACATTGGAATTCCTCGTGTTTATTCAGTCTCTCTTAGCACACTGGGTTTTTACCTCAAATGCCCCCTCAGCCTTTGGTCGTCCTCTCTGCCTCCTCTCTATCGCTCCCCTGCCTGTAATGTGGAGTCTCAGGGACAGCGCTGATGATGGGAGTGATCATCACTGGGGCGATAATGACATCAAATGGAGGAAATATTCAATAAGGCTCCAGATGATTCAGTGCCCCTCTGTGCCACCAAAGCCCCCACACAGGAGTGTGAGTCAGCTCTCCTGCCTACCCCCCTCCTGCTCATCCTCCCCTGCTTCTTTTTTTTTCACCCAGGATCCCAGAGCTCTCATTTACCCAAGGTGAAAAGAACCAGCCGTGATGCCAGAGAAGAAACAAAAAGGCTTACAGTAACTAGTCATACGGGGATCTCACTGCTTTCTCCCCCAGTTATTCCTTGAGACTAACTGGACGTGTTAAATCAGTCTAGTGCTGTCACAGTACTTATTGCTGCACTAACGCGTCCTAAGTCGTACTGTACCTTGATTGTTTCCCTTTTTTGTAAGTCGTTTTGGATAGAAGCGTCAAATTTTGAGTATTAAAATGTCTTCGAATGATCTATTTCATCATCCGAGCCTTAATCAGTATCATTGGAAACACTTGTGTTGATGCCATTTCATGTCAGAATGGCTGCTGTTCCAGGTACAACAAGTACAACAAGTCCAACAAGTCGTCGTCATCATGTCACCAGTCTCCAGTCACCATGTCTCCCAATGTAGGAGCAACTGAGAAGACAATCCAGACCACCATTGAGCTATAATTCAAGGTAAAAACACTTTTGATAAGAGCCACCACAACGACAAGGTCGTGCTGTGAATACACACAGGTGAGCTTGGTTTATCGCTCAATCATCGAAATGAATAGACACTGTTAATAACCATGCACACAGTGTACTTCCTGGCATGGTGTGCTAATTTTAGTGCGGTATTGTTGTCTCAAAACGAGTACAGCTGTTGTGCAACAGAAATGATGATCTCCACCTTTTACCACTTCTTCCTCTTGTACGACTTACATCTATATCGCTGCAACCACCCTCAGCCGCCATCTTCACAATGCCAAAGGTCTGCTACGTAGCCAAAATGGTGACCACTGAGTGTGTGACCACCGATGTGCCAACTTCTGTTTGCAAAATATCACGTTTAAGTATGGAAGTATGTGAACTGAGACACAGCATGTGTTGCACTAGACATTCTGTCTGATTGGAGACAGCTTGAAGCTGTTTTCCCCGGAACTGGATGGGTGGCAGTCAGTGTTTCTGGGCTTCTGGTGTAGCCAGTAGAAATATCTGGGCCAAGACTTACTCTGCAGTCCAATTAGCAACTTGATGAATGACAAGAAAGCCATATTTCTGCTAATCTCTATAAACAGATATCTGCTACGAATGATAAACTTTCTAAATAAGCTGCTACATGACAGTGTTAGCCAATGTGTTTGACCTTTTTTGCTCTCCGCATGGACTGTTGCAACCAAAGCCAAAGTGATTGGTCAATACCCCTCGGACTAAAAAACGGAAACTAAAATGCTTGCGGTACCGAAATCTTGGTCCCTTACCTACAGATTCTACATTCATATGCAAATATCTGTTTATAGAGATTAATAATAAAAAAAACCCCGGAGCTCAAGTGAAGTTTAAAAACAAAAGATTCAGTTCAGCTTTTGTTCCTCCGGGCCCATATGCACCGAGCACGACTGCAACATTATGTCTCAGACCTCATTTGCTTTTCATGATCATCTCCTTCAGCTGTTTACACTTATGAATCACAAACCACCATGAGCATCAAATGAATCAGATTTTCTAATGCTTTCCAAAAACGTTGCCTTCAGCAGCAACACAGCACCCTCCCACCCGTATCCCTACATTTATATGCCGCCCCCTTTCGTCTCACATCATTTTCCTGTTAGATCATTTGGATAAATTAGGAAACTACAGTATGACTCCAATTATTAAGGTCAGCTCAGGGACAAGTTGCTCATTTGAATCATCTGCATCCCTTCTGTCTCCTGCTGTGGATCTTCCCTCCTTGCACCATCACCACCACCACCCCCACCCCCCACTGAGGGATCTTTGCTGTCACCAGACATATGCTAAGTGTGTCGTTTGCGTCATTTTCAGAGGCACACAATCAAATGCCTCCTTTGTGTGTGGTCACTTGTTTTGATTGCAAATCATGTCTGTCGTGATGCAGCCACCAGTGGAAAAAAAAACCTCGTCGTCAAAGCTCCAATCTGGGATATCTCTGGGAGTTTATCTCTGATTAACTGTCTTTTTTTAATTTAACCATCCTTTCCGGCTGTGTTTTGCAGCGTGGGTACCTACTGTCACTTTAACGTTTTGGCTATAGAAAGTGTTTCTCCTTGGAGGATTTCTCGTTTTCATTGTTTTTCAGCATGAGTCAAATGGTAATAAATAATGATGAATAAAAGATTTTTTTTTGTTGTTGCAAGATTTCACATATTATATCACAAGATGAAAAGTCTAATTAGGCATCTGAATAAGCATTAAGAAGTGTTGTGTCTTCTCAAGCCGATTTCTCACGCGTTCATTTCTTTGACCCGACACAACCCCGCTGATGAAACTGCTGCCACGCAGGAGGAAACTCCACCTCCACCTTGTCATAATGAGACCTACTTCCTGTCACCCTCTTGGGACGGAGGGCCGGTGTGGGTCACCTCTCATGAGGCTCGAGGATAATTGGGTAGTTTAAACAATCCATTGAGAATAAGACGTACCAGAGGCTTTACACCCATATTTAGCAGCTCCGCACACGCTATTGTCTGATTGCACTGGGAGAGAGAAGCTTGCCTTTTTTTGATCTAATTTCTCGCCTGTCTCCTATCTGGGTTAGAGGCGGGCTGTTATTGGAACGGCCACCTGTGGCACCAGGAGAAGGTGGACTGTAATGGATGGCTGGGGGTTCCAACATGACAGCCGCAGTGCCAAGGCTGTTAACTAATCTGGATCATTAGGACGAAGGCTGTGTATGACTAAAAGGAGATAGTGGCTCTAATGTGATGGAGATGAGAGGAGATGGACTGCCCCACAGTGTTTATTCATGACCCAGGCCAGCAACCAGCCTCTAACAGCCAAATTAGCTCAAGGACAGACAGACTGACTGACTCTGGGTGGAGGCCAGTGTGTAAGAGCTGAGATCTTTGGATAGTTGTCGACTTCACCCAACCCCAGCTTTGACTCGTCTGGACAACAACAGTGCCAAAACAGATTTTTAGTCGATTTATCTTTACCCATTCATTCGTTCTGGTAAACCAGCTTTGGCAGGCACTGCAGCTCAGTCCGAAACACGTACATCATGGAAATGACCATTTATAGCAAATGGTTACAGAGTTATATTTGGCTCCCATGTTTTGAGATTTATTCCCTTCTTCAATAAACACACGTGAACGTTAAATCTTAATTAAATCAAGCAGGAGGAGGTTGGGGAGGGCGGAGGGAGGGCTGTGGCAGCAAACAGCACTGACGGCCCAAAAATGGTGAGAAGTGTCTGATCGCAGCGGCTGCATGGGAATGACTGGAAGCTACACGTCAGCTGTGAAGGAGCCAGTGATTATGAAGCATGAATGAAACAGCTGATGCCAATCAGCTAATGTAAGCACGGCTTCGGTGTTCCGTAGGAAAAGGTGGGAGTTATAAATCATTTTCAGTTCTTTTTAGTTCATTTTTCATGTCTGCATTTTCTTCCCTCGCCGTCACGTGTTCGAATACAGAGCTACCCCATCGGTACTGTCATGAGCTCGATGGGAAGTAGAATGCATCAAGGCTGTGCTAACATTGGTGCTTTCAGTCACCATGAAGGGGAGCTCCACTGCTAAAAACTATTGATTTGGTCAGTAGACATGTCTGAAGGTTGAAGCTTCAGTCTTCAACCCTGATTAGTTTTCACCTGCGTCTCATTGTCCTCTCTTTTGTTTGTACCCGTGTTCTTCAGTTTCGCTTGTGTCTCGGTGTCGTCCGTTTAAGTTCCTCCTAAGTTAAGTTGCTCCTAGTGTTTCTCCTGTTCTGGATTCTTGGATCTCGGATTCTTGGACTTTTGTTTTTGTCTTGCATGTGATGGCCACAGCTGTGGCCACACAGCCCAAAAAAGTCGGTAACCTTCTGCACTCACACATTTGTTTTTATAGTTAAATTTTGGTTATACATATTATACATATAGTTATTAGTCTAAATTGGTTTTAACATCATGTGGGGGGGAATTTAGTGCTTTACTGTTTATTTCTTTTGAGACAATTAGTAATTTAACTTGGTTTTGTTAGGTATGGATTATGTTTATTTCAAGGAGTTAATTTTCCTGATTTGCTTTGGTAATTAGCTGTTTGTTTACCCCTCTTGTGTTGGTATGGGCTGATCACCCAGTATATAAGTTGCCCTCTTGTGTTTAGTCATCAGGTCTGTTTGTTTTGTCTTCTGTTAGTTTGTTCAGTTGGCGTTTATACAGTTTTATTAATTTGACTTCTTTTATGGGCCCAGTTCTTTATTGCTTTTGTTTGGAAATTTAGTTTTCTTTCATACTTTGAGTAAATAAAAACCCTTTTTTGAAAATACTACCTGTTGTGCTCATTGCCGGCTGACTCGGTCCCTCACACTGCACTTCCCGGCCGCCTCATGTTATTTTCTGTTTACCTGTTCTTTCCCATAAGTCATTAGAGTAACTTTAAAGTGTTTACATTCACTTGGGTCCACCTTCCTGAACTAAAACATAACATGCACACTGAACACCTCCAAAGCACCGAGCGTAGCAACACGTCGTGCCCAGATTACGTACATGAAAACAAAGGAAAACAAAGGAACATTAACAACATCCACCATTTGTGAACCAGGAGTCCTGTGAATAGGCTCCGTCTTATGGGATAGGATGTCTCAGGTAAACATGAAGAGGCCTTTTTTAAAGTGTTACACAAATGTCCTTCGGCATTTTGTCCCTGGAGGAGGAATTGGGTTGCCTCGGCAGAGCAGCTGGTGTGAATGAAAGGTTCAGATGTACACAGACATGCTGTGAGTTCATATCACAAGGACTTTGTATTCATCCTCTCTCTCAAACTTTATAACTTTATAACTTGAAATTTCACTTTTTTCTATTAGAGGCTGAGATGAGACATTTCGGGAGATTTAACTTTTGCAAGCCTCAACAAATACCCGTAAAACTGTCCCAATCTTCACCACGGTGAAAATAAGTTGTACTTGATTTCATCACTTACATAAATGTTTATCATGTTTTGTCCCACTCGCTATTACCTAACAGAATATTAAAAACATAAACAAAGCACCACGTCTTAATGCAACACTTATTTATCTATACGTGTGTCAATCAATCAATGCGTCCTTGTCAAGGCGGTTGCTGGCTGTTGAGTCATCGCTTGCGGCTCTTTCTGACAGAACTTGTCAGTATGCCAGTGGTTAGCTGTCATGCGGAAGACAAAGTCGGCCTTTTCTAAAGAGCTCCAGGAAGTTTACTCCTCGGTAAAGTACTCGGCAACGTGCATGGTGTCCGGTGTTGAAAGGGTTCGTTCGGTAGGTGTGTTAAGCACTTCAGTAATTGTCCTGTGGTGCATGCATGAATGTGCGGCACATTTAATCTTCTCAGTTTGAGTTCATGTTGGAAAAACAGTCACCCTAACTAACTAGAACTCAGAGAGCTCACTAATTAAAACATATCTTTATCTCCATTAAATCTGTCTAAAAACTGAAGCGTGTGCAAAAACGTTTCAGCGGAGGTTAGGTGCCGAGAGCAGTGACTTCAAGAATTCATTGCAGCAGGCCCACGGATGCATTAATGCAGCTTCATATAATACACCTATGTGTCCTAGTTGAAGCTTCACGGATATGAAAATGTCCCTAAATGTTGAACTATTCCTTTAACCTTAAAATTTTTTTTTCTCATTCAGATTTTAACAGCCAATCCAAATGTTATTTATCCAGCTTCACTCCTACAGTGTGTTGACTCTTCCTCCAGCTACAGCATAAACACAGCTCCAGAAGAAACCAGTGACTCTTAAACCTCAAGTGGGCCGTCACTGGCTTTGCCTTTTTTTTTTTGGTTTTCCAAACAAATGTCAGTCAGAGTTGAGTTTGTGTATTATGCTTCCTCCGTTTTGGTATAGGAAACATCTCGAGGCTTGTAACAAGCGTGGCAAAGATCAAGCGAGAAAATATTCCTCGGGACACGGTGCCATCGGCCGTGCAGTCTGTACCCTGCTCCTCTCTTCACCGCTCATCCGTGACACAGGAGGCCTGCTTGTTACGATGCCATCTCTTGTAGGAGGCTGTCAGGTGCTGGGAGATGGCTGAAAGTTGGTGGAGGATCATAAACCCTCCATTAGTCCCTGTAGTGTGTGTCTCCGTGCCTGCCTACGCCTGGGCGAACCTACCCACCTGCACGCCTGGAGGACGGCAGTGTCTCTCCCTCATCTCTGTCTTCTCTGCTCTGTTTTTTATTTTTTCATCATGCAGTCCTCTCTCTTTCTCTCTATCTTTATCTTACCCTCATTTTTTTTTTTTCTTCATCTACTGTTCATGTCGCTCTCACCGGCTCCTATGCGACAAAGTCCAGCTGCAAACAAGATCCTGTAACTTTGTTGTTGGATTGAATGAGAACACTCCGCTGCTTGTGTCCTTTTACACTAAGCTTTCACATGTGTCTCCAGTTATTCACGGACCAAAGGGTCTTATTAGGTTACTTAACGGGAGGAATAAAGGGGGCTGGCATCTGCGACATTACAAGTATAAACAGAGGTGGAAAGTAACAAAGTATATTAACTTAAGTAGGACTTCTATTTTACTTTTTCTCTCTCGTCGGATCATATTAACTTTAAGTCCTTCGAGTTTTATTTTCTTAGTAAAGGAGTTTTAGGGTCATTTCAACCTGTTTTCAGTGCAAATCAACTTATTTCAAGGACTGTCTAAAATTAGCTGCTCTAGCAGGTCGGCACCTGCCTAGTTCTGGCTTTGTTGAAATATTCTCACTGTACCACAAACTTTATGACTCCACGAGCGATAGAAATGTTTCATGCAGGTTGAACACTTAATGCAGTAGCTGAAATCCTCGTGATAATAATAATATTCCTTTTTAAAATTTAAAAGTACAGTTTGCTGGTGATACTTCTGTACTTGTAACGAAGTGTTTTTACATTGTATTACTGCATACTGAAGTAAGGAGAACTGCATAAACAGAAACTCTTACAGTTTATGCACACAGCCACTGCACACATACACACTGTGTACACTTTCATGAATCCGAAACAGATGCTTCTGGGGAAATATTGGGTGTTCTGTTAAAGATCTGCCTCCTGCAGGGATAAAGCTTGTTCAACTGAGCCCAGGGGATTCACCACAACACACACTGGGGTTTATTAAGATGACAGAAGAGACGTGGAGACAGGGAGAGGAAGGGATGGCGGGTAATAAGGAACAGAGAGAACATTAAGCAGTAGAGGATCCCAGCCTCTGCTCTGTAAGTTTGTAAGCTGCTGCAGCACTGGGATTTAACCCCACACACATGCGCATGTACATAAAACAACTGCAAAGTGTTTAACACTACCTGATTCCTCTTTTTTCGGGAAGGATGCGTGCTGTTGGGAGCAGAAAAATCAGATGTTTTGTTGTGTTATTACACAGTAGTTATAGTGCAGGCCAGAATTAGAAGTTAATAAGCTGTGCACATCATCACCGACCTTGGCTTGCTCTCTGAAATCTGTGTTTTATAGGAGAAAATGCAGCCGTAGCCCGTGCCTGCATCGACTTATTTTAGCTCAGGTGCTCCTGGTTTAAATTGAAGGTCATACACATGGGTGGGTGCAAGCACATGGAACCTTCAATCTGAATATATAGTTCATGCATAGCCTATATAGCTGCACTTTGATATTGAATTTGAACACATGAAACCTGACAAAAGCATGCCGCAACTCGTGCCTCACTTGTTCCACATCCACTCGCCCCGGATTTCGGGTCACACTTTGATGCACAGCAATGTGCTGCAGCAGTCTCCTGGTAACTCTATCATTAACTCGCAGCCCTGCTGCACAATGTGATCTTCTTAAGTGCTCACTGTACTAGAACTCATTCAGGTCGAATGTGGACGGTCCAGTGGAGTCATTGCTGCGAAAGATGATATTTTAATTCCCTCATTTTTTATAGAGCCCTCCTGGCTTGGTATTCTTTCTCACCAAATGACCTTGACAGACAAAGAAGCCTTAGCATAAAAGGAAAGAAGCTGGTTAATAGTTAATGGCCATCGCTATTATTACTTTAACTTGGAGCAGCAGACCCTGTATGCGTTCATGTTTTTTTGTGCCAGGTTAACTAAACATGGTTGGGTTTTTTTTTTTTTTTTGGCTAGGAAGGAGAGCTTTTTGTTTACAAATGACTAAAGGAAAAGGTCTTAAATTATTATTGTTACTTTAATAGCCGAAAATGATTGGAAATTTCAATGTCAGCTGAAATGACTCTGGAAAACAAATCATTAAAAAACGGAGAGGGAAAAATAAGGCTGGACGATGATTTCTTTGGGATTTCCCTTCTCCAAATTGTCACCTTGTGCTGCTGAGAGTGCAGCGAAAACAAAGAGAGAGAGAGAGAGTAATGGAGTAAATGTACTCGCACTGTAGCAAGCAGCTTTCTGGCTATCTGTCAGAGGCAGCTGGGTTGTCACTGCATTTAAGAGTCGGGTGTCTCAGCCACCTGTGCGTGAGTCTGCACATAAACCAAAAAAAATTTCCATTACACACGCTGTAATGGAGTCCAGGAATAAGTAGCGCAGATGGGGAACTTCCTTTCAACGCGTCTTTACACTGAACTTCCTTTTAACACATCTTTCAAATTATCTGTATTACTCTCACATCAAATGGACTCCAGCCTGTTGAAGCCTGATGGCGAAGGTGGTCTTGTGCCAAAGAATGCTGCATCTGAGACGGCTTCACATCAATAGCTGTGCATCGTCATATCGCGAAGCCACCGCACTTGCTCATTTTCATTTCAATTAGTCTGATGATATGATAGAGCCTAATATGTCTCTGTGTTATCTCATCTTCAAGAGCAGGTTGAAGATGAACACAGAAGCACAACAAAGCAACAGAGGGAGAATTTATGAGTTTGCATAAAAGGAACAAGAAGCTCAAACATTTTCTGAAGAGCGCATCAGAATTTGGCTTAAAGGCCAAATCCAAAAACTGTCACCCACAGGTGTTGTTAAGATCTTCAGAGAAAGAAAAAGAGCCTTTGGATTCGTTTTATTATCTGAAATACTGCTTGGACTTTTTTTTTAACAGATCCTTTATTTATTCTAAATGATAACACATGTCTTGTTTGAAAAATCTTCTAAGGTAGCAGCCAAAAATGCACACACTAGCAGCGTGTCTGACACACGGAAACCAGCCACAGTCTCTTATTATCTCAGCTTCGTTTGCATCCAGTGTCCATTCCTGCTTGCCATCATTTGTTAGGCAAATATTAAACATGCTTCAGGTTGACCAGCCTTCACCTCGTGTCCTACACACAGTAAATAGGCATATTCTTGCTACATATTTATGTCATGTATTTTTGTGCTTGTTTCGAAAGATGGTTTAAAATGTGTAGGCCTGGGATACTTCAACAATGTAATGATACACTTCCAATAAGTTTGGGCTCTGTTTTTGAAAGAATAGTCAACATTGATGTAACAGGGGCTCAGATATTCTAACATACTCGAGTCAAAGGGATTTCAAAAGTCTCCAATGTGTTTAAAGCTCCAAAAATTCTGAGTTATCTTTTCATTCGACCCCCCCCTCCCCCCTCTGTCTCTCCGTTCTTTATACGCAGCAAGCCAAGACTGGACGTGCATACTTGAGAGTACAAACTTGGCAAGTTGATCTCAGGAGTCCAAACTTCAGAGAACAGAAAGATGAAGCAAAACAATCCTACTGACGTCACCGGCTCAGCTGGACTCCAGTGATTGCACTTTAACACAACTGTCCAAAACCATTTCTAGACTTTTTCAGACAAGAAGATTTCTATTTGTTATAATATTATTTCTTATTAAAGTCTTAAGATCTGTACATAAGGACCTAATGAAACATGAATATTATCCTCAACTTCAGACAAACAAATCTGGCAGCAACGAATATTAGATTTAAAGTCTAAGACCTAATTTATTTTCCAAAAGGAATTACCTCCTTTTGATAGACGGAAATATCTGAGACAAATTTAATTACTAAGGGCATGCAGAGATAAGACAGGGTGACAATGGATCCTGACTGGCCGGTCATCGTAAGTTGCCTGCTACTGTAGCAGCTGAGATGACTGTTTAGACGCTGTGTTTCTGCAAATCACACATTCAAAACCAAAAGGGTCACTCTTGTCTGAAATGTGAAATTTACTGACACAATAACAGTTACAAGATGCAGTTCAAGCCTGGCTCTCTTGCCTCTGCTTTGCTATGCAGTGCATGCTCCATGCTTGTCCACTCCAAGTCCTAACAAGTCGGCTCGATAAAGCGGACGGAGCAATCGGACTGTACTTTGTTAGGTGTGGATTTTGAATTGGAACAGTGCTCGAGCTGTGGCCGACGTCTCACACATACTCAAGAAGACAAGAATGCAGATTGAGAAAGGCAACGCGTCTTTCAAACTTCCACTTTGTAACAGTCTTTATTTCGTTCTTTGAAGTCCAAGCCGCGATAATCCTGAAGACTGGGGGCATTCTCTCAGCAGACATAATGCAGTCTGAGCAGTCGTCCTCGTGATGAGTAGGCTGAACTTGAGGTTTTGCCTAATTTTAATGCAGCTTTGCCTGATTTATGCCTAAAAACAAATAAAGTGCATTATTCAGTTTATTTAAGAACTTTGCATTCACAACACTGCCAGTGTTTTCTAGTGTTTTCTAGTTTCTATTGTCCGCTCTCACTCTTTTTTGAGCTTTGGCGTACTCGGTCATCCCGCTTTGTGTCGTGTTGTACTGCACCATACTGTACTGAGCTGGGCTTTGCATCTAGGCCATGTAGGCAAGCAGCCTTCTGCTGCATGTGTCTGAAACTGAGCTCTGTGCTAGGAAGAGAGAAGTATAATCAGGGCAGTGTTTTATTTAAAGACTGTAACGTGGGCAGCAGCAATTCTCTGGGGCTTCGATGCTTCACAGCACAGCTCTCATAGAGGTGATCAGACCTCCTACTAACTTTTAACACCTCAGCCCTTTTCTCCCCCAACTTCAGATCTGGTGCAATCTGGAGCTGGACAGCCGCTTTCACACAGGTGATAGTTTCTATGTAAGTTGGAGACGGCGAGGCAAGAGATAGAAATGTTTCAAGCGCGTTGGACATCTGCTTTGCACTTGTCCATTTGTCGCATATGTTTGTGCGTGCAAGGTCGATGACTTTGTATGTTTCATTAGTACTGTAAACATGTGGGACATGTGGGCGGACGAGTGTGTGCCATGTGCACCGTGTGTGTTTGCTGATGAGCCTGTGAAAACATGACAAGAAGGTTTGTTTATCATGTATGAGTCACTTTTCTTTCTGAGTGTGACCCTTTATGGAGCGAGCAGCTCTGTCAGTCACCGAGCTCTTTGTGTGTTTCAGTAGGTGATGCAGGCCCGGCTACTGCAACAACAATAATAACAACTCTTGTCATTATATTATTATTATTATATTATTAACACAACAGCTGCAACACCACAAAGAAGAACCATCCATTGAAGCTCACCAAGGAAGTTAATTAACTAAACTGCCATGACAGATTTTCACACAGCTTTTACAAGAAGACTTCTGTCAGATGAAAAATGTACCTCAGTATGGCTACACCGGGTTTTTTATTTAACGCCTTCTTCTTGCTTGTCAAATCCTGGTGCCTACATTACCCAGAATGCAACTTGACCACTGACAATTTAGCTGCAGTGTATCGTTTTCAAACCTGTAGTCTCCGGCCAAAATAAGCGACATCACATGAGGCGATTTACTTCACACAGCTCCCTCTGGAGCTGCAAATGACCATATACATCTTTTTGAAAACTTGCAGTAGTACTGCCCGACACTTGTAAACAGACTTCAGTTAAGATGATGTGCTTTGTCAGAAGAGTGAGAAACAAACTGTGAAAGAATGTAAAATACTTCAAACCAGTTTAAACTTTCCACTCACGGTGGTGGAAAGAGTGAAAATCTGTGCTTTAATAGAAGTACTGGTATATTACTCAACTATAGGTGAAACTACTGGTGTACTGTACTTAAATACTTAAGTAAAAGTACAAAATATCTGTCTCAAAAACTCCTAATTTACTTTTTTAACTGTTGATATCCACAGCCTTATTAATAGCAAACAGTCAATCTAAAGAGCACAAAGCACATCTCTCTTCTAATAATCCAAATCTTCCGTAAATGACTCCTAACTCCTGCACTGCTCTGGTCAGTGTTGTCACAGTGTGGTTCGTTGGCCCACAGTCTGTCTTCTTGCCAGATTTGCTCTGTCTGAAAAACCCAGCTGATTAACATGAGCGCCGAAAGCAAGCGGGCAGCACTACGGGGTGCTTCCGCCTCCTGTGTATTGTACTACAAAATGCAGATGAAAGGTTTGAATATAATTCAAATTGCAGGCCTACTCAGTCGCGGATTAAAGTGGATAACATAGTGTAATGAATACTTAAGTGAGAGCAAAATTACAGGCTTGAAAAACTTTTAATAAAAGTACAAGTACCTCCCCCCAACAATGACTTAATTACATAACATGAGTAGTTGTAATTCGTTACTTCCACCCCTGATCCCATCACTCATAGTAAGGTGACAGAGACAATAGGCTTTCTTGGTTTTTAAAGCGTCCATGTGGTGAATAGCTCCTCGTGCATGAAAGACACTTACACAAATAGCTCTCTTTGCCTGCTTGCCAGATTTGTAAAGGTGTTGGAAGACTTTGCGGAGCCTCTAGTTTGCAGCATCACACATCCACAAAGCTGTTGACCACACAGGTATAAAAGAGAGCGGCAGAAGGAGGGAGTGTGGGAAATATGAGAGGTTTAAAGTGTATTATGTGAGAAAGAGAAAAGCTGGAACCACAAAAGTGCTTATAGGATTGATCTGGAGAGGTTACCTGTGAGAGAATCTGAGTAAGTTCTATAAAAAAAAAAAAGCTTTTGTAATCTGATTACACAACATTTTCCATAGAATATAATGTCTTCTTCTCCTCATTGTGTTACATAAGTTGTCAGCGAGCATAAAATGTAAGGTGGAGCGTAGAAACCTATTCATACTTCAGAGGTTTATCTTTTCAGCAATTTTAGAGAGAGCAGGAGTGGAGTGAACCTGCCTTCGACACCGGATGACTGTCAGGTCTGCTAATGAGTAATTTCTCCCCTACTCAGACACACCACTGCTTCCTGAGCTACTTCCCATCTGGAGGAATAAACCTGCTGGTGTTCTGCTCATTAATGCTGTCATCGGCGACGTGCTGGCCTCACGTTGCCAGGCTATCCTCCACACTTCATCTGCACTGATATTCAGAGCTAAGTATCGCCTAAGTATCACCTAGCTGGAGCGGGAGCTCTTTCTCTGCACTTTGTCTACACACCATTGTCCTTTAATTCACATAATACTGTATGTGGTTATATTCCACCATGCCACAAATATATTTTGACTCGAGGAGCTGGTATCTAAAAGCTGAAGGTGGCACATAGAAATATATCCTTGTTTTTTGGGTTGAAATTTTGTAGGGGCTGAAATAATGTTTTAATGCACCTGTTGATGATAATAAATATTATAGTGGCCCCATAACAATTAACATTACAATTATCAGACTCCTCTGCAGCTCTGTTTTATCTTTGATATTCATCTGTCTCCTCTGATAATTATAAAATGTTCACTGAGCTGCTGATGCGTCTGCAAACCACAAAATAACAGAAGAAAATGTGGCGCTTTCTGTTTGAAATGCCTGTTTGTGCTGCTGGACATGGTCTTAGTTATAAGAAAAGCATTAGCGCCTCTTTTTTCTTCTTTCTTTCCATGACGTCTCAAGTGCCATTTGTTTTCACGTTTGTTAAACTGAACCTTCTTTAAACTTTACTTGTTTTGCGCATTTCCCCCTCCGCGGCGGTAGAAGCAGTCATTTCGCTTTAAACCATCCTCCATTCACACAAAAACTACAAAACTCCTGGGTAAATCACTGACTGGAGCGAGGAAGCACCATGTTAAGAAAAGCAGATCTGGACAATTTCTTTATTTCCTCCCTGTCTGTCCATTCGGATTGTTCCAGTGGAGATCAACTAAAACACAGGGCTTACATTGTTCTCATGGGAGACCATTTTCTCTGAGTGTGTGTGTGCCAACTGTCAAGAAGCTTTATCTGGTTTCAGATCCTCAAGAACTTCACTTCTCTCTGCAGGAAATGTTCTACCCTACAGAAGTCCCCTGTGCACTCAAATATGTGTTTACTTTTTCGATACTTCTCATGGATGTTTGCGTTGATGTCTGGGTAAAGTTTGACATTAGAGACTGTTTTCACATTCATCTCCTGAAGGAAAGGAAAGTTTCTCTGTGCTCACCTTTAAATCTGAGTTTAATAAACGGTATAAAACATGGTCGTAGGCTGAGATGTCACACAAAGATTTCACTGTGAAAGTGGCTCTGTCGCCATCTTGGCAGTCCTGCCTCCGTCGCCTCCTCACTAATCAGAAAAATGGGCAAAGATGTGAATCGTGGGTAGAGCTGAAACCTGGGTACTGAAACCAGACACCTGTGATGCCACCCACCTGTCAGTCAAAGTGGGCATGATCATAATTCTGTATAACTTGAAGCCTTAATATAATTTGAATAGGCGAGTTATATATAAATTCACCCTCAGTACAGTTGTCATGAACAGGGAAATTAGCTATAGAGACCAAAACTGTTTTTTGTACCAGGCTGTAAACATGTTTATTTCAACATGGGGACTTATGGAGACTGACTCACTTCTGCAGCCAGCCTCAAGTGGACGTTAGAGGAACTGCAGCTTTTGGCACTTCCTCACATCATCACCAGTTTGGAAGCCAATCATGGTCCATTATGTATCTTAACTCAAAACATGTGACTCGACTCATTAGTTTTTCATCATATGTAATCATAACAAATACACGTGTACATATGCCACAATGTTGCTTTAAGGATTTTTTAATAGTTAGTTAAACTTCTTGTCTGACACAAACTATTAAAAGCACATTATTCTACACGTACAGTGTTTGAGCATGTCTGGATGTGATCAGAAGTTTAGAAACTCTCAAGCAAACAGTTCACAAACAAGTGAGACAATGTTTCGAGTTAGCCTCATCCTGACCTTTTTCTTTCAGCACTGTACACACGGAGAGCAGGACTTGTTTATTAAGTCTTTTTTAAATTCTGCTGCTCAACCCGTTTTGTCAACATCGTCCACCAATTACATGATGACATGATGGTGTGTGACCTTTGTTGGCCAGCATAATAGTTCTCATACAATCCACAATGGCCACTTAAACGAGTCAAACTAAGACCCAAATAAGGACAACTGGTGGAAGAAGTGTTCAGATCTTTTGATTATACCACAATGTAATCTCATATATTATTCCACCAACTGCCCTCAAACCTTCACTGTGTTGCAAACCATTTGAGAGAGGAACTAAACAAAATTATTTTTTCCACTGTACACATAATCACTTACAACGAGCTGAATCCTGCCACCCTTCTATAACAGTGACATAATAGGCAAGACCTCGAGGTCTATTTTGCATGTCAATCCCCTTCTCCCCCAGAGAATTAAAAGCAGAACACCGCTGCTAAATGTAACTCCAATTTCAAAGGCGCCAGTGGAAAAAACAATATTGTAGGCCACAGGAACGAGATGTATTCCTCTGCAGGGCACTAAACAGAAAACTGACACTCCCCCACAATACACACCTAAACCTCTCGTAGCAGAACTGCTTCCCACAACAACAGGTACCCACACAAAGGGCCGCAAATGAGCTTCTAGTTCCTGTCAAAGCTCCACCAGGCTGGCTGTCTTTCCATTGGAGAAAACAGCAAGTCTGACAGGTCAGTCTGACCCCCTGCATCACACACTATGTAACACTATGAGTTCAGTCGTGTAATTACCATTTAAGTGCACGTTTGTTCTGTAAGCACTAAACTAAAATGTGATTCCTATATTATTATTAACAGGTCGCCTATATCTAGTTTTAAAGGTCCAGTGTGTGAGATTTAGGGGGCTCTGCTTCTGGGAAATGACCACCTCCTTATCGCTTAAAGGACACGGTGAGGGGAACTACACCGCAGCATGCTACTAAATCCTACACACTGGTCCTTTTATAATATTTCAGTAGATATTATGCATACATGCTTCATGTTCTTACACAATTTTGTATTTAATAAAATGAAATCCAAGCTAACTTGGAGAAAAGGGAGAGTGGAAGGTCTGACCCTGACTGTCAGATACATTCAGTGGGATTCAAAGTACAATATTTCCTCATAGGAGGATCTGTGTGTAGGATTTCATGGCATCTTCCGTCCATTTGGCCTCTCGTTCCAGAAAACCTGCTGTAGAGACATAGCAGCTCACTGCACCTTTAAGTTCTGTACTCAAGTAATTGTACTCAGTTACTTTCCCACCATTGAATAAACAGTCTCGAGGAGTCTGCAGAAAGGAGGACATGAAAAACAAAAATAGACAAAAAGACAAATTCCAAGCAGTCGATGGAGCTCTCAGCGTTCATGCCACTTGGGGCTCCCACTTTGTGCCGTGACGCTAACCGAAGTATTCAGAAAAAAATAAATAGACGGATGTTTTTTGGATTTAAGTGGGAAAACGGCTGTGTTAATAGATATGGGTTTTAGAGAATGGGACCGATAAAGAGGCAGTAGGTGAGCGGTTTGTGTTTCCGTGCTGCCCCCACCCTCCTCCTCCTCCTCCTCCTCCTCCTCCTCCTCCTCCTCCTCAGAGCTCCGTCCGGAGCTTAGAAGCTCCAGCTCAGCTCACAGCTTGTTAAGCTGGACTGTCTGCTCATCTTGTCCCACCCACAGACAAGATGCAGCCTCTCACTGTTCTCGTAGCTTGCACGGTGCTATGCTTGTGTGAGTGTGTGTTTGTACAGTATGCACAACACACACACACATTCAGATCACATTGGTGCTTCTGAGTGTGTGTGCGTGCTGATTTTTCTCACATTCCATTTGTGATTTTCTTTACATAACCGATGACTGCCTATTCCTCTTCTTGGACACTTTTTTTCTTCTTTTCCCCGCATAAATCTCGAGCAGTGCGTCATGCGTGCCATTTATGTCTGATAACAGTAAAATAAACAGTGACTCTTCCAAGTTGCCTCCTCCAGGGAGTCAACCAGCGAATGAGAGCCAGTACATGTGTAGTGTTTACTTGAACAACCTTCCTGGCCACTGTAAGGGAAAGCCACGGGGAGAGCTCAGCACTTTAAATACAGACATGAGTGGTGGCTTTTGTTAAGAGGAGGAAAGACGGACAGAGAGATAAGTGATATGAAAAAAGAAATGAGGTGTCAGGTGGACTGTAGACTGCAGCCTAACCACGGAGACTATAAAAAGAATGATACTTCCCAGAGGACCAGCACTCCTTGAGGAAATCAACATCCGCTAGCCTAATCTCTGACCTCCATCACAATCACTCCTTCTCTCTTCCTCTCTCCTCCATCTCCTCGTACCTGCAGCCAGGAGACATGCAGGTTACACACATAGATGTCAGCCAGAGAGTGGTGCACGAGCACAACAAGGCACCAAGAAAATCCTCCCAATGATATTATGACATGACAAATGATCAAGGTTAATTATCGGGCTGAGTCTGACGGCGTGACAGCTCATTAAAGCATTACAAGGCTGCTAAATCTGCTGCTTTGTCCCCCCCACCTCTCTTTCTCTTGTTGAAATTCAGCCTGCGTTACGAGGCCTCTGACGAAGGGGAAACATCCCCAGGAGTGACGAGCTGAGCATGACCAGACAGGCACGATCAAGAAGTGAAGCAGGTACAAACTCACAGTCATGACTGAGCATGCACCGGTGGCTCTACAGCCAAAACAAGGCAAGAGAAAGAGGCTTTTTCCACCAGTGAACTGTGAAGAACGGATGAAAAAGAAGGCAGTGAAAGCACTTGAAATTATTCAGTCAAAAAAAAAAAAAGGCTGTATTTTCTGGTTTGGAAAGAGCAGCAGCAGCAGCTATAAAATAATGACTCTTTGATTTACAGCTGAATTATTCTGGCAGAGTGTTTATGAAGTTAATGTCCTTGTCATTCTGAATGGAGCGGCTCCAGACCATACTACATCAATGTGCGTTGAGAAAAATGTGTAATATACAACAGCAACATAGGGTCATGACAAAGTGATGAAAACTTTCTTTCCACAGAACTTGGACAGTAAAAGTTGCAGATGAAGTAAACTACAGAAATGATGAGAGAAGCAGCTTAATAGGAAAGAAAAACATCTGCAGAGGCAAGCCATTTATTTACATTAGTTACAAATTTTTCTGAATGAGAAGAGAGAACAATGCCATCCACAGAAAGTTAGAGGGAGGTAGGAATAATGCATTCGAGATGAAGACTTCAGTTTATTTCGACAATACAAAATATGGTTGGATATTTACAAAAACATAAACGGTTCCCTAATATTTATTCAGCATATTTTATCAGTTTCAGCTGATGAACGGCTTACCGCTGCCTGAGGCGGCGAGGTTTCCTCTATGTCAATCATTTAGCGTAGCTTCAATGGTGATTTTTGTAAGCGGTTGTATCTATGACAAGCAGATAAACCATTTTCCACCCACAGTCGAGTGGAAACTGTGGTTTCTTAGATAAAATATTGAGGAACTCTTACATTAATAAAGACTTTTTTCCAGAAATCCTTTGTACTGTGTTCACTTCACAGCCTTTGTTAGTTTGTATTCATTCATAAGAAGTCTCAAAGTTCTCCATAGTTCTCCGAAAAACACAATTAAGTCTGCCTTTTATTTTTTCCACACTGCGGCTAGGATCACTTCTCATTGCTGCATTAATGTTGCGTTCAACTGCCTGAACACTTCAGCTCACTTGTTCCCTGTTTGTCGACGTATGCTAATAATGCGAACAGCCTGCCGCCTGTGTGATTTGCATGCCGCACGTCCTGAATTCGTGATGGAAAGCTTGTTTTTGTTTATGTGGTTGTTCTATGTGCATTAAAGGCGCACTGCATTTACATTTGACACCATTTTGCACCTGGCATTGGTTGCCTAAATTGCAGCTTTAGTGCCAAATGACGGCCATTTACCGTCAGCCCTACATTTTCATGTTTGTCAGGTGAGAGGATACATTTGTCATGGAGCTAATTTCTTCCTCTCTCATTATTTTTTCTGGCTGATTTTAATATGAAGAATCCCTCACTACAGTATTTCTTACTGACTGCAGACCGGTCTGTGCTGTCCACAGTGTAGCTATTTTCATCCATATTGTGCGAGTGGAACACCACCACACTTTCTGACAACATCTTGGACCCTCCTGCCTTCAAGTCTCACTCCTCCCCTTCCTGTTATTCTTTCCTTTACTGTAAAACTCTCTAGCCATTACTGGCAGCACACAAACACACTTCACAAGTGTGGTTTAAACATACAGCTGTTGTAAAAGGGTAATGGACTGAATATTTATACAGCAATTCTCTGCTCTAAAGCACTTTTACAACACTTGTCACATTCACACATTCAAACTGGGGCCGCCATCGGCATCAGAAGTGACACGACGCTTCATAACCAAAGCACCAACCAGCAGGAGCACTTTGGGGTTTAGTATCTTGCTAAAGGACACCTCATCTGCACCGGTGGAGCTGGAAATTGAATCAGAAACCCTCTGATTTGTAGACGATCCACTCTACCAGCCACCATAACCACCGCTGTTGTGAATGTAGCAGCTGAAAAGACAAGTACTGCAGTGTCTTTGCATGTCAGTGTTTATTAGTAATTACTCAGCAGCCTGGAGTGTAGAGAGTTTGGCTTTGGGAATGTTTATGTATTCCCACGTGTTTGCTATATATATCAGCGTTGTATTCTTTTCCCATCATCTTATATTCAATCCGCCAAGATGTAATTTTGAACCTTGCTTTTGGGGGGGAATGATTGATGACTTCATCTGTATTTAAAACATCTATAATCAATATTTTTAGAATAAAGATTGAATTAAATTGACTCTTTGATTGTTGGGTGTGTAAACTGAGCCGCTGTTGGTTGTTTTTGCAAAGTGTCTGGCCTTATCAGCATACAAAGTTGTGTCACTGTTACTTTCACAACTTCTTTCCACTGCCTCAAAAAAAAAAAAAAAAAAGTGGCTGACGGAAAAACAGTAATTGCAGCTTTAAAGTGTCCTTTCACACAAACACGTGTTGTGCTTATTGTTGCTTCACTTTATCGTTCTGCCTTCGGCAAAATCATGTATGTGCAGTTTGACATGTGAAGGCTGTTTTCACAGGCAAATGTTTGCATACTCATAAATTCTGTGTTTTTCTCTGAGGGAAGAGGAATTTTTTTAAACAGGTTAAATGCATCAAATGCAAATTATTATTCAAAGCAGGATGAGAATCTTATTTGTTTTTTGTTTTTGTTGGTACACTGTTCACTTTTCTATGCATTATTTCGGCTGAAATGTGCAGGATTGTTGTCGATTTCTAAGGTTTTCTTTTTAAAGAAATAAATAAATGTTCACTTTCCCTCCTCTCGGGGTGCACAGCACATCCTCTGTGTCTAGTATTTCATGGAGGTCAATGGGGTAAATTGACAGGAGAAACCCGCTCTTACAGTGTCACACAAATGTAATCAGACCCAGGGGAACTTAGTCATGGTGTTGCTGCCGTTTGACTAGAATGAAACCTGTCTCACCATTGGCGGCAAAGCTTTCAGCCTCACTCTGTTGACAGGGAGGCACGACTCAGAGAGAGGAAGCGTGTCTCTTTCATTTGAATAAGGTCACACATTCATTCTAAAAGGGGAAGTGTTGATATTCAAACTGAAAAGAGTTACTATCCTCACCCATCTGTTCCATCTGACAGTTGTTGTGTTGCACACGTCCTAAATGCCTGACTAATCTCTGAGAGCAAACTAAGCAAACCATCTATACCTTCACCGGGGAGGGAAGCCCCCTATGTGATGCGCCATGCACTTTGCACCCTTAGCTTTTGTCGTCAAGCCAATATTGCTCTGTGTTTTGCGTTGTTACGCTGCCGACTGATGAAGGGATGATGATGAAAAAAAAGCTGCTGACAGACAGGAGCCATCTGTCGCTCATTAAAAACGATCGGAGGGAGGAGAGAGAGCCAGGTCACCGCTGGACACAGCAGTTCTCATTCAGACAGGCATACATGCAGCCACACACACACACACACACAAACAAACACACACATCTCCCCTGGGATGCCGGATCAAGCATGACTCCCCCGTCTGCCATGGCAACTTTGAGTGTGGAAGTAAAATAATAAACGTTGCCTCCTTGTTAGGAAGCTTGAGCAGTGCATGTCAGAAGGTGTGTCAAAAGGGCCTGGGTCATGTCTTACAGGATTATGTGTGTGTGTGTGTGTTTGCATTCTGTAGGTTATGTCTGTGTGGTGTGTATCCTGTAGTGGCGCCCCAAGGCTTTGTTTGCACCTTATTAAAAGAAACCTGTGTGGTGCTTTTGAATGCCAATTGATTTATTATACATACTGCGGCTAAAGGTAACTCAGGGTAGCCGTATCCTTTTCTGTACTCAAAGCATCTATAAATGATATTTTTTCTAATAAAAATTGATCAAATGACTCAGCCAGTATCTGTTCTGACTCTTGCAGTGGCTTTTATCATTGAGAAAGCTCTAGAAACTCACTGTATTCTGTCTGTACGCTACCAACCAACAAACAGAGAGTTAGTCGGTGGAACATTTAGCAGCAGTCAGCCTCTATGTGAACGCCAATTCAATCTAATATCATAAATGATAGTTAACCAGGTAGACAGAGAGGTCAACTTCCTCTTCTCTGAACTCCCCTCTTCACGTCCTGTGAGTGGAGAAATGATACTGTGTAGGATGTCACATGCAGGGACAAAGTGGACAGCAAAACCAACCTAAACTCTGTTTAGGGTCTGATTTGAAAATACTCTCAGCAGCTTTCCTTCATTCGGATCTCATGCCATTGCTGTGTGCATCACCTGCTCCTCCCTGTCTACCACCCTCCCTCCCTCAGCCACGACGTCTATTTCCCAGGTCACTGATTGGTAATTGGAGTTGTCTGACAGGAAGTGACAGCCTCCGTTGTTGTTCAGCTCTGTCTGTTGTGATGTGGAGAAGCGTGTTCATTGGTAATTTACATAAAAGCCCTTGGGGGAAATAGGCGACCCGGCACTTGATCCTCTTTAATGGCACAGTCTGTCCTTGGTGATGATCAGTGTGGAGAAATGATTAGAGGAGGCAGGGGACCAACACTAGAGCAGAAGTGACTTTTGAGAAACAATTATTATTTCATGAAAAGGGGGGAGTCATTCTTTCAACCATCACCTTTTTTAATTTGTGGTACAAAGCCAAACTCAGAGACGGGACTCCTCCACATTTTTGTCTTTTAATATTCCCAACACAGAAATGAAGACATCCTTCAAAGCACACAGACCAACTTGAGAATTATGTTCATCCCTGCTCTGTCTTGATATTTATATACCAGCAGCTGTAATGTCATGTCAAAGCCCAAAGTTCTGAAACCTCTGCACTTCGTTGACGCCGTTTCATGCCGGAGTTAATTGGTGTAGATGACCTGTCAAACCGGCGTTGAAGAGCACAGGAGGAGATGGAAGGAGTCTTCAGTGGCTGATCTTTTCTTCTATTTATAGCATCAGAAGAATTAGCAGCAGCAAAAGTCAATCCATCACCTGGACAAGGGAAAAGCACCGACATTTATTATTCAGTGTTGTCTTTCCCTTGCCAGAGGACAGTACGGCATTTTACTGTCTCCAACAGTCCATTTATCCTGTGTCTTAATATGCTAATGTTGATTAACAGCTCCATAATTTCCACAAGGAATTCTCACTGAAAAGGTGATGGGGAAATGTTTTGCCATGATATATTGTATGGGCACATATCTTTCCGTTTCATATTGCTAATTACCGCTGTAAAAATCAGGTACATTTCAATGTTATTATACTTTGCATGCACAGAGTCGTTCTCCCATTTGTCATCGTGAGCATCACTTTAAAGAAAATTAGAGGCTTTGGACTTTTTTTGGCTTCTTACTATGAGCAAGAGCTGTTCAGATTCATAGCTATTGATTGAACTGTTTGGTTCCCTGTTAGTCATTTCTGTAACGTCTGAAGTACTCGCTGAAGGCTTCGACTGAGGTGAGAGGACTTTAATAAACAGCATCTCTGAGGTGTCCGAAGAAACCATGGATTTTATGCAAGAAAAACACAAGACAAAGTAATCAATTAGCAGGTTCAGAACAGCTCCGCGGGCCGGGAAACCATTGATCCATCCATCTATTTTCGATAACTGCTTATCCTTATCAGGGTCGTAGGGGGGGCTGGAGCCAATCTGATATTGGGCAAGAGGCAGGGTACACCTTGGACAAATCACCAGATCAATTACTGATCCTTTAAAACCAACAAACACACAGGACAAAGCAGAAGTGGTCAATAAACATGAGGAAAAATCTAAAATATTTTCTTCTAATATGTCTAATATATAATTCTTTCTCTGTGTAATTCAAACGCATTTAGCATCTATATTAACTAACCACACGAAGTCTTTCAAGGCTGCTTGCCAGTGATTTTACATGCTGCTTTAGAGACCACTGATTTGATTGTGGGCTGAATGGATTATGAGTTGAGCTTTGATTCAGGAATTATGGCACTGCAGATGTCTGTTCCTCGGCTTTGGGCCGAAGAAATGTTGCCAAAGCATTAAAACATTTTAAAATCTGTACAAGAGCAAAGATGTTTTATTGGCTATAAAAGAACTGCGCATATGCATGTTTTGTTTTATTATTATTATTGGTAAATCATTCATTTAGTTTGTAAAAGGTTAAAAATAATAATACATTGTAAGTAAAGTGATCAGAAATGTGATGCTGTGCTGAAATGAAGCTGTATTTCTGCCGGCCTTGGGGAGAAGTGGCGTTTGCTAAAATCTTTTTTCACTCTGTGCCCTTCAACACTCTTAAATGAATTTATATTTACGAATTATTGGATCAGTGAAGGTGAAATCCAATGTAACAATCATCAGTGCATTGCCCTTTCATTGAAGAACTATTCTGTTTTTATTTATTTTGAATCTTTCTATGATCCCAGTTTATTTTTAGACGATTTACACACTGAGGCTTTTAGAAAATTGGGGGTTAGTAAGTTACTTAGTAACTACTCAGTTTGATGTATCACTTTACTTGCGAGGTATGAGAGAGTAACTAATGATTGTACAATATAATAATGAGCTAAAAACAGGCAAATGTTGATATTGATGTCACACAAGAGTTTTAAAAAATGTCAGAGGACACCTGAATTTGTTGCTGCTTTCTGTGCTAAATGACTTGATTACAGTAATTATCAACATTGGCATGTGTTCATTTTTTGTTGATTGGCTGTTTTCTTCCAGCACCAGATGGGACAACGACACACGTAATCTGTTCTGTTGATACTGATGATAAGTCATGAGTTGAGTTTCCATCTTGTCCTTTCCCTCCAGGATCTGATCTGGTTATGTGTGTGTGTGTTTGTGTATGTGTATGTGTGTGTGTGTCTGTGGGACCATGCACTGGGCTGCCGATTACCCACATATCATCAGCGACTCGGGTAATTGCTTCATATGCAGCATTTGATTCCATTACAGACGGACTGATTGACAGGGTGAGCCATGTCATCGCACGGTGACTCATCCTGCCCAAAAATGATCGAGTAGCAAACAGTGTGCCTGGATGTGGTGATGACGGTAATATATGTGTGTGTGTGTGTGTTAGTGTGTGTATTAAAGTGTTGGCTTTGGCCGCAATGGAAAATGAATACTGACAAGTGTAGAAAGTGGGCTGTCGAAGGTTGTGCAGTTTAATCACATCACACAACAAATATCAACAGCAATAGAATACCTCAGATGAATTCAAATGGATTATTTGAGCAGTGTTGGTGGGAGAAAGGATGACAGACGCTTACACAACCTAAACATTTCCTATTAAAATCACTGATGTTAATATACAGTTAACTTTAAGTTGGATTTTTCCCCTTAGAACACCAGCTGGACATAAAGGCAAACTTATCCTTTAGACAAATCAGATTTATTTGCTTCAAACTAATTTGTTAGGGTTGTTATCCATGGTATCTTTGCAGTGGCGGTTAAAGTCAGAGTCCATTAGCTTATGGTAAAAAACATAGACCTGTATAATAACTTAGCAAATTTTCAATGTGCCATAAATCGTTCACATTTAAGGAACAAACTCATCCATGGTCACAAATGCATCTACAGTATGAGGTATTTGCTGTTTGCTCATGAGTCTGCAAACAGGGAAATACTTTTACCCCTGGTGTTCTGACATTATTTGATTCTGTAGCAGCTTCCACGTTATTTACCTGTCCGTTGTGTCGAGGGAGTGAGACAGCCCTGTACTCTGACCTCGGTTGCTATAGTAATGATCAAAATGGCGTCTGCTTTTTCTAAACACAAAGAGACAGCTGCTGTGTGTCTCAAGGAGAAGAAGACCAACTGACCGAACAATCTAAGAGTTAAAAACTCTCTCCTCAAACTGGGTAACGTCATATGGCATGGCATGTGGCATGCTAGAGTGGAAAGTTTCATCATAGTAGCCTCAAACAGGTCTGTTAAGTCACCTCTGTTTATGCACCGACAGGTTTTTTCACGTTCAGACTTGTTGTCTTAATGCTCATCTCTGACTCGAGTGACATCACTTGAGGACATTTATTTAGATTTCACACAGCTCCCTCTGGAGACAAAGAGGGTTTATCAGTGGAGTTTTCCTTTAAACAAACTTTAGTTCCAACCTTATTGTACGATACCACAAATTCAAGACCGGACTAGCAAAGCTGTAATATCGTTAACACAAAGCGCATTAACCAGTCAGCTGGGTGCAAACAGGGAGCTCCCATCCTGACAGGAAACCAACCTCAAAATGGAGCCTTAAGCGTATTGACTGGCTCTCATGATGGTGGAAAACTGACAGCCACAAATGAAAAGGAAAAGTGCAGCACTGTAGCTCTGAATGTAAAAGACTGAACCCTCTATCTGCTGCTGACATCTCTTTTTGTAATAAGATAGCTCGCCTTGTTAAATTACGTCTAATTAAAGGTGTTAAATTACATCCGAATCTTTCACATTAAAAAAAATAAAAATTCTTCTTTGTGACACTGTGATAATTAAAGAAACTCCTTAACTGCACAAAATTTCTTTTACCCGCTTCTACAGCACGCTGCTGATCACAAGGTCGGATTTTTGGAAATGTTTGATTTCTTTACAGCGTGAAACACGAGAAGACTGTAAATTCTTCAGCTTCCTGCAAGGGCAGACAGTGTGAAGAATGAATAACAATCTTATCCGTCCACCTTGAATGAAAAAATCACACAGAAATACTGTATAATAATAACTTCTGATGTTTAACCCTCTGAGGTCCGAGCATTGGCCGTATCTTTTGCAATCGTGGGTGATCGGACCTCGGAGGGTTAAAAGGGTATTGCTGGATATCATAGTGCTATTTCAAACATCATCGGAGAACTGTATTTAAAATATTGAGCTGGTATTAAGACAGTATAAAAAGCACACCGTTCTCCCCTGACATAAACCATTTCCCTTCTCTTCCTGAGGCTGACAGGCAGTGTGGCATCCTGCTGCGCCAGACTGTGAAATGATGACTTTCTCACAGATGTGCAGAGTCCCCGAAGAGGGGAAGAGGAGAAGGAGAAAAGAGGCAAGAGGTTTATTAATGGCGAGTCGGCTGGGTGGGGTTGACTCGCCACTTGGACTGCTTGTCAGGTACAGCTGCTCCAGACTGTTTTTTCTGACTGGCATCTCCTTGATTCAAAGTCAATGGCAGCAGCAGCTGTTTGTCCCCAGCACTCTGGCCCTTTTGTACAGGAAGCAGAGAGGTTTCAAATGCAACAAGCACAAAGAGAAAAAAACATCATGGGTGGTTTGTTTTTCAGTCAAATTCAAAATAATCTTGTTTTCATAGCTCATGTAAAAAAACAACAACCTGTATTCAGGTCCAGGTGCCCACAGAATGTCGTGCCATGTCTTAGATGGAGGAACAGTAGGTTTGTGATGCGTCACGTGCAAGGTGGAGGGAAATAGCTTTTTTTTTTTTTTTTATGCTTGGGAGGCCACAGCTCATTTCCCTCATGCAAATGAAAGCGGCAAGCAAAAGGGGAAGGCAAATGCTATTGGAAGGCTGACAGTGCTGTGTGGAAAATGTTGTGTGACTGGCTCTGAGACTAGCACAGTCCCCCAGTGTGTGCCACTGAAGGGAAAGAGGGAGCGAGCCATAGAGGGGGTCCGGGGTGGGGATTTCCTTTTCAAGAGAGCTTTGGCAATGGTGGGGTTCTCTTGAAATTTATGTCACCTTGTGGAGGGGGGAGCAATCAGCTCTCGCACATAGACACTCACAACTGAGAACTTCAAACCATAAGTCGATACTGATGATGACTAATGCTAATCTCACTGACTGCGCATGTGAGTGGGCAGTGAACAGAATAAAGTGGAGCCTGTGGTTGTAGCCCGAGAGTCTGCTGGGGATCTGTGGATAGCTGTAGTGAGGTCTGGTTTTTTTAAAATAGAAATCTTTGAATCTGAATATTAATGCAGAGGCAAAGACAAGAACCTCCAAAGCAAAGTGAGAGGGCACTTGTAGGCACTTAGCATCCAAGAACTTCATGCAGCCAGCTAACCATCCTCCAGACAGCAGTTCTGGAAGTTACGTAAGCTCCAGATATAAATACACTTTTCTTTTTTTCTTTTTTTTGCTATGAGAGAAGAGGCCAGCTGTGAGAGAGGACAGAATTGGAGCACCTTGTTCCTTTTATACTTTGTGCCCAACGAGGTCCCAGTCCGGTGCCTATGATCTCCAACAGTAGACCCATTTCAGTGTCTGCATACTGTGGGGAGATTGTGCTGCAGTAACCTTACACTCAGGATAAAGTGATGGAAGAGAAATCTGGAACACCGGTTTCCCTACTTGCATTTAGTTGGCTGATTCTTCCCGAGTCAATGATGAATGGGCAAATTCATTAAACTTCTACCAGCACATGATTTCCCCTCTCCAAGCTAACTCTGCGCAGGTCTCCACAGTCAACATTTTAAACCGCATTCTTTAAACAATGCAACGTCACCTCACCGCGAGGTGAAGGTGCGGGAAAGAAACAAGGGGAGGTTTCATTCAACAGGATATTAGAGAGAGAAGAGAAGTATGATTCGATCACAGCCACAGAAGGGTGGGAGGTTTGGGTAACGCCTTCTGTACATGTCGCTTGAGGTCACCTTTGCTGTTTTCCAGGAAGTGACAGTTTTCCAGGAAGTTCATGTCTCAGTGGGGTCTTGGGTAAATGATATGCAAAGTAATGTTTTTGTGTTCGCTCACACTTGTTTCTGATGCTCTCAGGTGCCACTTTAGCCACCTGGTTCCTAAAAGAAAAGAGTATTTTGATGTATCGCTGCAGTAATTTCAATGTATTTCTGATTGCAACAGGTTGACGCCTTCTCATTCTCTCACTTTCTACATTGGTCAATCAGCTTCGGGTGGTAGACACCTCAAATGTTTTTCAATTAACAGGGGTACCTTGTCAAAAGCTCTCATGAGGATCACCCAAAGGAAAGGAAGCACCAAGAGTTATAAGTTCGTTTCAGCTACAAGCCTCAGATATCACCAATTAACGGCACCTCAGATTAGAGCTCACGTAAATGTTTCACAGAGTTCACATCTCAACATTAATTGTTCAGAGGAGACTATGTGAATTAGGTTTTTACGGTTGACTTGTTGCAAAGGAATCACTACTGAGGGTAGTAGTAGCTTTGCGTGGTAGCAGCAGTATGAGCTGCAGGTTATTATATGTACAGCTATCTAGTCTTTCTTTCTTAATGTGAGATCTGTGAAATGATTCGCCCATGGTGATCTCCCACTATTCAAACAATAGATTGGATTAAAGAATAATGCTGACCTCAGAGTTCTAAAGAACAGACAGCATGATCAAATAGTCGCTTTGAGCTATGATAGCACTGTGCAGCAACATGTTTTTTATTTAATATCTGTGGGGAGGTCTTTAGCACAAATGACACTGCCAAAGCTGTTTTTTACTGTTGTGCAGATTGCTAACGGAACTTCAAATGTTCACTAGCCACTGAGATATTTTATGCATTAAGTATATATTTGTAAAGCATGGTAATGAAGTTTGCATTTGTAAGTACTGCACTGCTTCGTACTTCGTGGGTGGCTTATCACACCCAGCTGTGTGGTCACTTGTTGCAATATTGCAGAACATTTCTTTAGAGTCACTGTGTTGCAATATTATGACATGTAGAAAATTCACTACATAACATTACATCTATCTGTTGTTTATAATATGTGCATGTGTGTCAGCTGTCATGTGCACTTACTCTACTGAAAATACGCTGCTGTGCACATGACTGAGGGAGACCAACAGGAAGAAGAGAATCGCTTAGGCCTAGAAATACAACGAATCGACGTTAAAACGGTGACAACTGACATATCTTTGTGAGACGCAAAAAAGGTGAACGGATGGTATCTGCATGTGTGGTTCCCATTGGTGCTTTGCTATTGGCACTTTTGGAGATTTATTCAAAATTCAAGGCCAGCACGGCTACAATAGCATTGTGCAACAACATGCCACCCCATCTGGGTTGCACTTAGTGGGACCATTGTTTGTTTTGTTTCTTATAGCAACTGACTTTTGACTGATCTGTTTTATACTGACTGCTGACTCCTCACTCCTAAATCAGAGTGCAAGATATCAACAACTGCTAAAAACAAAAATCTGTAATTTGCCACATTTTGGCCTTTGTCGTAACTCAAAAACTGACATCCATTGTTCGTTTTTCTTGATTCACATCTCAAAAGCATTGATCCCGATCTCCTGATTACATGTTTTTACTGAATACTGGCTGGTGGATCTTGGCATCCCTAGAGAAAATGTTTAGACTGAACTTCTTCATGTAGCAGAACTTTGCATTTCTTTTCTCCACTGCAATTAATCATCTCACAACCCCTCACATTCATCTTATGACCCATTGAGGGGACCTGACCCCTAGGTTGGGAACCACTGGAATAAATAATCAAACTGTATATAAAGTAGTTCAAACCGCCTCAAGAAGCTACAACAGTTAAATGTTAACTTAATGATAATTCATGCACTGATGCACGATTAATATTAATGACCAAATAATGTTATGTGCAATATTATGTCAGTCGCAGGGGCCAAGTACTTTTACTTTGATACTTACATTACAGGATTTTTACATCGTTGTATTGATACTTTTACTTGAGTAAAGAATCTGAGTACTTCTTCCACCATTGCATGTTTCTTATTGATAGACCATCAAGTTTAATTCATCTTTAAAAATAACTGTGTGTGAATATACCTGTGATTCCAATAGATTTACTTCTTTGGCCTTGATGTATAAAGTATATTTCATGGGGTGGAAAGTCATGTTTTATTCCATTTTGACTAAAAATGAATTTCCTGGGTTCAGACCCTGCTTCTGCAAACATTCTTTGAAGCCGTGGTATTCAACCTTGGTCCTGAGGACTCAGAGATGTTTTTTTTTTTCAATATCAGCACAGCCAAGAATGGACTTGAGAAGGATGTTCTTGCCAAGTCTCCTTGAGAGAACAGTCTGGCAAAATTGCAAGGACGGAGAACACAGCTGTCAGAGTTTGAGACGTTCTGTGTAGCTGCTCTGAACATCCAACAGAGACATCTGATTTTATTCCTACTGCTTTTATTTGTTCTATGTGTGTTCATACCTCTAATTGTATTTTCCTTAAAAAACATAGCCTTGCTAATAAGTGTTTTGGTGCCACTGCTCTGTGAAAAAATGGGAAAAATCTTATTAAGAACATTAAGAAACAGAAACTCACCGCTGGTGTTACTTTCTCTGTAAGTGAGAATAACACCAACAGAGCTCTGAGCCTCCTCGTCCTTTAATTATCTGCGACTTGTAGAAAATCTGCAAAAAATCAGCAACTACTGTATGTTTGTCATTGCTTCTTTTGAGTACACATAAACACTGTTTGAACTTTTTCTGAAGAACCCCTCTGGCATCTCGCAGTGACTCCTGGGATATCAGCTCGTATTGACTTTGACGATGGTCCATATCTCATAACAAATAAACTATGGGTAAACAGTAGAGCTAGTCTAATTCCTGACCTAGGTTCACTTTATGAAAATGATTTTTCCAGCTAAAAACATACTGACAAAGCTCTTAGTTCAAAGTGATAACCTCTCCTCTCTTGTGCTTGAGAGTCTGGGAGATTTGAAGAGTTACAAGAACAATTTATCAGGAAAATTCACTCCACAACAAACCACAAATCCCACGTCATGTCTCCTCTCTCTTTGGCAGCTATGATGACATAACTTACACTGGGAAATAGCTCAGAGGGGAGTTGTTATCTCTTTAAACTTAAAATCTAACTGACTAGATTAGACTAATCTTTGTGAGGGGATGCTTTGGGAACTTAACGCATGACATGCAGCTAATAAGTCAGAAAACCAGTTTTAATTGTGTCCTTGAGCAAGGCACTGTGGCCCCTTCAGCTGCAGGGGCGCTGATGTGCAGCTGCTGACTTGTGTTGAAGTCCTCAAGCAAAAAAAAAAAGTGATAATTCCCCTGCAATAAAATGACGTCACCTGACAGCATTAACTATAACCTGACTAAGTTAAAACCAAACACGAGGACTCACAGCTTTGTCTGTATCCTGTTTTGTTTTTTTAAGGAAGGATCTCATGAAGTGGCTGAATGAGACCAGCTGAACCATCCGCTCAGGTACGCGCATCCAATTGGAGCGCAGGAGGGAGTGCTCAACAGCGAGGAGGCGGTCCGCCCCGGCACAGACACAGCACACCTTCAGATGGAGATGAAGTAGCAGCGGCAGTCGATCAGCAGAGCAACCAACAGCGTCTGTAGCGCGGATCCGGTGCTTTTTTTTTTCTTCCTTAAGGGGGGACAGGTGACAGAGCAGACCCGAGCGACACTCAGCCGCCTCCAACGTCCATCGGTGGAAATTACTGCTGTTTCACCCCCCCCTCCTCCTCCTCCTCCCCTCCCCGAGCGCCCTCCCGATTGCCACAATAGATGTTACTAAACTCCATGCATTACGATCTGATCATCTAAAAGCCCAGTCCACCAAGATGGAAAATGCGCACACTAAATCTGCGACTGAAGTTTTGAACAACTTCGGTGTGAACGAGAACACCGGACTGACTCTGGAACAAGTCAAAGTCCATTTAGAGAAATATGGACCGAACGGTGAGTACTTTGATATATTCATATCTATTTTCCATCCTTTATTTACTTATTTTTTCAGCTCATAGCTGGTGCGTATTTACAGCCTTGCCAGGAAATCCAACTACTGCCGTTATATGTTCAGCCTGTTGCAAATCGTGCGCGTAAAAAAGAAAAAAAAAATTCCTAACATCTTCCCTGAGGCGCACAGTCAGTGGAAATGTAAACGGCGCATTCATTGATGCACAAGCCTGTATTTGGATCATTCATTGCATGTCACACTGGTTAAAGTTGACGCACGGGGGACGCATCTGGACAGACAATGCCAATAAGCTCATTTAATTAAACTCTTCAGTTGAATCTGGATTTCATCCCCGCCCCGTGGTCGCCTCATGTTAGGAATCGATTTGAAAGTATGTGAAGTTCTTTTAACAAATCCGTGTTCTGGTTGAAAACGAACCTGCAGCCTTTCCCAGACTTAAGCATTGACACGGTAATGTGTTGCTGCCGTGCGTGTGTGCGTGTGACAGACAGACAGACATCCCTGGCTTACATGAGGGGGGGATCAGGAAGTGCAAGGGGAAGGCAAGCTCAGGCTGCCCGGAGTGGAAGAAGATGAGCCTGTGAAGATAATGAAACAGAAATTCTTGAACAACCTGTTTTCACTTTCAACAGTGTGTCTTCCTACATGGCTTTATACTTTACAGTTCAAGTTACAAGATAACATGGGGAAGTGGATATGTAAAGTCATTTGAAATAAACAGTTTCACACCGATTAGAGACTAAAAGATTAAACTCTGCTGATTAAAATATAGCTTCTCCTGAGCAGTCATGCAGCTGCACTCACACACAGCCCCCCTGCTTCCTCCCTGAAGTCTTCACCATCTTTTACACCCGGCTAGTGTTTTGAGTATTTTAATGTTGAGCTCGGACCTGACATCACCACACCTTTTTCCCTCCCCGGCCTGTCATTTGCATGTGTGGCCAAGCTGTGGAGTAGAGCGGCATATTGTGCCAGTCAAACAGTAGCCCTTTTGTTGCAGCCAGCCACTCTACCCAGGGGCTTGTGATGACTTCATGGAAAAAAAGCAACGTCTTGCCACAGATAACATCTCTTTCGCTTTTAGCTGTGAACTTCCTGCCTTGTGTGAGTGCGCTACAGATAAAACGCTGCAGGGAGGGAATGCCCTTTTTTCCTTTTTTTGTTTTTGAATCTATAGGGATCATCCAATCTAGCTGCTCCTCCACGAAGCCAAAAAAGGGGATAAACTGCATAAGATTGTCTTGTGTTTTTTTTTGACTATTTTAGGACATGTCAGTGCAGAGTGATGTACGGCTGCTTAAACGGCTCCTTCCCCTCTGCACACAAACCGCAGACTCTGTAGTTGACTGCAAGGACTCTCTGTTAGTGTTTTGTTCCAGGGGAGAGTCCATTCAAAGCTCTTTGCGGGTGGTATGCTCGCCCCACTCACTCTGACATGCATGACTCTGAGGCAGGATCTCATTATTAGCAGGATCATTAACCCAAATCAACAACAACAAAAAAAAAACATCCCAACTGTGCGTCTTCGCTCACGCGGTCGGCGTGTGTCTGACTTCGTAGAAGAGAAGGCAAACTGACATGATCTGCTGTCAATCCACCACCAACGCACTGCTCCAAGTGTCCGCTGCTGGAGGAGGCGCTGACATGCTGGGGTGGTGGAGGATGATGTGACATGTTTGACTCAGACATCACACTCCTCCGTGGGACTGGGGAGGGTTTTTTTTTTTTGCTGCACACTTGATCGGCCTCTGGATCTGTGGGATGCATGAGGGAGTTTAATCACCGCTGGTTTCTAGAAACCTCTGAGAAGTGTCTGTTAGCTGTTAGCTGTCCAATCAACCCTACAATTAAAACATGATGAGTGTGTCTTGCCTCATTACTTCTATAGATAACTTGGAGGATGAAAATGTGGTGAAGCCGCTTTGAGGTCGGATGGTTTGGCCTGGTTGTGGGCTTGTGTTCTTCTATGAGCACACATCCATTCAAACTTAAACTTGAGCATTACATAAGTTTTCCTTTTGTCTTAGTAGGAATAAATTCAACTTATTGATCCGACCTTGTTTTTATGGGACAGATTCTTTCTTTTTATGTGCTTATAGCTACAGGAATGTACATAAAATGTTGCCTTTTTAATACCACGGTGTAGTAAGTGAAGGCAGGTGAGCGGTGTCTGTCCTTCCTGGCTTTACGTCCACGCTTTCATGTGCTGTGGTGGTAAAACCCCGCTGAGCAGCGTCAGAGTCTCTGATCGCTTTCTGAGATGTTGGAAAATGAGTTTAGCCGCCACATCTGGACAGTCTTTTTCTACAAAGCAGTCTGTGCTGCAGAACGGAGGCGGCTGACCTTTTATCCACACCTTTCATTTACGGTCCACTAGCAGCTACTTTTATTTGCAATATTCACACACACACACACACACACACACACACACACACACACACTGAAGAACTCCAGCTAATTTACTGTCGAGAATGACAAGCACCTCAATTTACAAGACGGTTTATCACTTTCATTGTGAAATAGTTGGTTCTAATGTAGTAGAGGAAGTCACAGGCCTCTCTCACACTCACACACACACACACACACACACACATGCTCTCAGTGTGTGTGGGTGCACCAAGAATGTTTGCGCTGTTACAGCTTGCAATTCTCGATGATTTTGTCCTGTGCACTCACAACCCCAATTTCAAAGGCACCTTCCGTTCAGTCTTCTAAGGTGTCAGTAAAAGGCCACGTTGTCCTCATGAGCAATCAGTTTTTTATTGTTGCTTGTGGTGGCACTTCGGGGACGGGTGGGTGACCTAGACAATAATTCCTTTTAAAGCAGCTGATGCACAGGTGACAGAGTGACACAGGAGGTGTTAATTTACTGTATCCTTTTCTTTTTAGCGCACATTTAAGTGAGTTTGGTGCTTCGTAATTCCACAAGTTAGACCGTGAAATCTTTCTAAAGTTCTTCAGGCTTTTAAAGTGTCGTGGAATTTAATAACCAAAGCATGTTAAATAAATAACTCATGACTGAGAGCCTTCAAAATTAATCTTGGTTTTGCGTCACTTGACACTCCCTCCAGGTGAGTACACTTGCGTAACACATTCAGGTTAAACAGCCTAGCAGTGCATGTCATTCCACCATTGTGATAGTCTTCAGTTTTAGATACGTGTGTTTACTTTCATTCAGAATATGATACAAAAGCTTTGAGAAACGTCAGAGCCGAACCGGTAACCTAGCAGCTCCACTCAGCTTCTCTTCATTTCATTGACATGAAGTCAGTTTAATTATTTTACAGCTCTGATTATTTTACATATGAGCCTGTTTTCCAAATTTGGAAATACAATAACTCTCTGGCACCTGAAAAGGTGTTTTGTTTTCTGTCACTGATGCAATCCCCCATGAGCATCTGACGTTGCTGCTTAGGTAAATGATGCAGTGTTACCGAACTTTCCTCACTCCATTTTCTGCCACGAATAATGCTTACAACTTCCTCTAGTGGAACCTCACTCAGTGTTGTTTCTCTTCCTGTTCTGCAACTTGACATAAAAGGAGCATGACTTTCTCGCTCTTGCGTTTGAAATATGAGAGACATGGTACAGTTTCCTGCTCCTCCTCCTCCCACTTTACACCAACACACTCAAGATTGCACATTGCACCGTGCACTCCTCCGACAGTGGTCGTCAGCTTCTACTTTACTGTCGCTTGTTCTTAAAATTGTCCAGTTGAGAGTTAAATTGTGCCGTTGGAGTTGAGTGGGCTGAAAGAGGAGAGTTAAGTTGTAGAAAAGTAATTTGACGTCCTTGGGGTGTTGAGTCACTTCCCTCTTCTAGTGGGCTCTGTGTGTGCCTGCCCAGCTGCCTTCAAAGGAACTGTGATCCTGTTCTAGCTTGTCACTTGTCTTGCCTTCTTCCCTCCCACCTCTGCATCTGTCACTCACCATCATGCCCTTATGGTAAAATGCAGTTGAGTCACTCGGTTCTAACGCACTGTCACTGCCGTCTGCGGCCCAGGGGGCCTCTGCTATAGCGCTGTCCGGTTAACTAAGTGTCTAAACTATGTTTGTGTTTCAAGGAGGGGGCTGTGTGTACACAGAGCATATGTTGAACACGAGGTAAAGTAGCTGTGTGCACAGTCTAATAAGCTGCATGGGAAGTAGCTTTTGTTTCTCACTAAATTCTATAAAAGTCATGTGTTTGGTGTTTGATGGATGAACCGGTTCAAAAACATGACATGAAGAGACATGCATTATTTTCCTCTAATTACCTTGTTGTTCAGTTAGTAAAAAGTAAAAGTGTATTCTTTTTCATTATAGTTTCATATTTAAATTTATACTTCTTTCATTTTAATATGTATTTTTCAAACCACATCTCACATTTTTTGAACTGTTTCCACATTTTCAACCCACGATGGAACAAAGACACAACAAAAAAATGTTAAGTGAAATGAAAGGTGTGAAAATGAAGTTGTGACTTTAACTTTAAAATAATGAATGTCTGACATTTATTTAAAAATGACCAAAGTAATTCCACTTTTTTTGCATCAAGATATCAAAACATTTTTGTCATTGTCAATAAATTCCATTTTAAAACAAAATTGCCACGAGGCACGCAGCCTTGAGCCAATTTGTTCCTATTGAGTATGTAGACCTGTAAAAACCAGGAATAAATATCTAATTTAATTTATTTTAAAGGTCATCATTATAACAGATCATGTTATAAAATGGGCACTGTGAATTTTAAAAAATGTTACTCAAATAAAGTAAATATTGAATTTGACTATTTTCAGTTGCAGGACAGCGTATTTGGCATTGACTCGCGCCCAGGCTCGTAATAATGAAATATGTCACCCCAGCTCTTAGCGCAGGTCTCTGATGTATTTTTAATAGTTTTTTTACAACAATGGATCTCTATGACAAAGAGGGACACGAAAGCTCTGGCTGAACAGACAATACTTAGTAGGCTCAGTTTCCTTGTTGGTTTTGGCCTTTTTTTGAGTGTAAACTATTGAATATCACCAGACTCCTTTCAGATCCAGAACCAGATCCTTTAATATCATTTTGGCACATCATAGAGGAATTTAATCACGTACGGGCATGCTAAAAGCGTAGGTTATGAAAGTCGCACCATATTTCATAGTGACGTACACCACAGTGTGTGTGTGTAATTTCTTTGGACCGTCTCAGAAATAATTCCACAGACTGAATTACTGCAGGGCTCAGTAAAGTTGTACAGTACCATGCATTTGATTGGGTAGAAGTGCCGTTCTGGTTTCTAAACCTAGAATAAACCCTATAAATAGCATGGTGGTAACACAGATATTTCAGTCTGCCGTTAGGGGGATTGCTGACTATTTTTCACAGCATTCAGCTTCTCCAATTGGATACTGCGTGGCTGGGTGTCATCCTCCTCGCTACCCTGTTGGGATGTTCAAAAAAATGATTCTTAGCTCAGCTATGACCTTAACGAGGAAGCTTAGATCCCTGACGAGATATCGGCTCTGTGCTAATCACCTCATGCATGTCCTGCTCAGTTAACAGGCCCTTTTTCCTTTTTCCTCTGTAACTTGCCAGTAGAACTCATCACACTGTGAGTGGTAAAATGCATTTAAAAGGCATTTATTTGGTGTGTAAACCTGACTCTAATGTGCAACGAGCAGTGTGTGTGTGCAGTTAAGAGACCAGATGTATGAGGTTGCATGAACACAGATGTCTTTATATTTGTAATTATCAGCAGTTTCACTCTGTCGCTGCCCAAATGATCTACAATCTGCAAATGTTTGTGTTTCATAATCAAGCTGTCCTATAAGTGTCGAATAGGCTGCGCAGTAAGATACGCTTTGGTGCCGTTTTGTAAGATATTTCATGTCTTAGATACTCTTGCAGGATGAATGTGAGAGTGATGCTGCAGTTTAATTTCAGCATGCCCTATCCTGTGCAACATCCTGAGGAAAAATCCAGTCTCTTTTTCCCTGACCACAGCCTGATGACGTCAGAACCAGTCCAGCCAATAGGCAGCCGCAGCAGCCACTGAGCTGGATCTCGTGCCTTTAATTGGCTTGAAAAGATAAAAATCTCCCCTTTGAAACTATTTCTTCCTCCTTCTTTTTTTTCTGACTCGACAGCCTCACAAAAGATGTGTGCAGCTTTGACAGTTGATGGTATTTCCTCTCTGTGTCCCCAGGATGGAGAGAATTCCAGGTTAATCAAACATAGCAGCTTAATATTAAGTGTAATATGCAGGACATATAATTATCATTCCTCTTTTCTGGTCTCGCTGAAATGAAACCATTATTTCCTTCCTTTATACTGAAGTCAAAGTCCTTTCAGCTCGGGAGTCTGGATGGGTCAGCAGGTTTTAAGCATTTGCTGAATGTTTGTTGGGAAAATGTTACCGTCGCTTGAGGCTCATCCTGTTGGAGAGAATTGAAACAATCTACTGTGGTTTAAAACAACCTTTAACCAATGCAATCCTGTTTAACACTTTCTAATGGAATGTTGTAAAACCTTTTGTGACACTGTTGGAGTATTTTTCCAAATAAATCTAATGCCGCTATAATTATTCCTCCTAATAACCAGTAGCGATGAAATATGAGCCTCTTGTAAATATAGAGTTATATTATTGTTATTATGTGACTATTAATACAACCAAAACATTAAAAACAAGCCCTAATAACATGTTTCGGCCATTTTAAAAGCTACCACAGAAGTGCTTTAGAAGTCAAAACCGTTGTGTAGGAGTTTAAAGTAACTCTGGCTCCAGGATTGGCAGTGTTGGTATCCTTTAGGTTTTGCGTGGATACTCATGTATGTATCCTCCTAACTTTGGTGAGCCACCATTAGATTGACATTTCTTTGACATTTGTTTGACATTTGGCTCCCTTCAGGATGAATTATAATAACTTTGGTGATCCATTTTCATCTACCAACATCCAAATATCAGTTTGTTCAATACTCAAGTTTTATGCAGGACGTTCCCATCAGCCTCAGTTATACTCTCTGCCTAGCTGCTTAGTCTTGTTTTGCTCATTTCTTCTGTTATGAGTACAGCTGAGTTGAGTTTTTCGGACTTTAGGTGACTGACTGGAAAGTAGCTGCGTGTCACTTCTTGCCCTTGTTTCATTATGCTGCAGAGAAGTCATTAGTGACTTGGCACCACTTCCTCCTCTGCTCCTGCTCGGATCCTCAGGGTGGCTGTTCAGAGGTCGGCGGGACTCCCAAAGATAGCTTCTGACGCTCACCCAGTTGACATGGTATGCGTATGACTTCCTCCGAGAAGGGAAGCCCTCCGTTGACATTTATGTAAATGAAGGGAAGATTGACTTTGTCAGACTGCAGATGTCTCCTCTGCAGTTACCTGCAATGCCTTCTGTGTAGCAGAGATAACAAGGTTAGGGAGGAGAATGGGGTACATTTATAATTCACATTCGATATGGTTAATGCATTCAGACCTTTTTTCCGGTGGGGGAATGCATTAGGAGAGTGAGTGGATATAAGAAGCTATAGTCGACTATGTCATTAGGGCTTACCTCATCGTGGTATTTATAGGCCTGGTTTTACATTTGCATGGTTAGTGGATATATCTTGATCCTGGAGCTGGAGCCACTCACTGAAGTCTTACTACACTACACTACTGTACCTCTGTGCACTCACTCTACCTCAACTCACACTTAACCAGCTGGCTGCTAGCTGTTTATTTGGAGGTGTGTCTACTTGCCTGTGTACTAACTGTATATCAGCAGCCCGTGGAGTGAAATGAACTTGTTCACATGAGAATGTGTGATTTTTTTATATATATATTTTTTTCTGTTTATTTGTTTTTTTGATAGCTGCATAACTGAGTGTGCAGTTGCATAACACTTATTCTTGGTAGGTTTTGACAGACATTGGCAGATTATCTTGTGAAACGCTTGTTTTTGTTTTGTTTTTTTAAAATAAAGGAGCCTTCTTGAGCCAAGTTGCCATGGTAACTGCGGAAAACTTTCTCATGTTTTGTAATTGTACACATGAGGGCCTGAACTCTAGCTTAATACTGCTTAACTACACTCAGATGTGATGTTTACTGGGGGTCCCGGTAATCTGAGGGTTGTAATTTGTTAATGGATTCAGTCAGACTAGAAAGAGGGAGCCGAGAGAGGAGCTTGCAGTGAAAGCTCCTTTATCAGCAGATGGTTTTGCAGTGCGGATAGATAAATGGCCGGTTTCCTGCTTTTCTTCCTGACTCTTCTGGACACAGAAACCAGCTCCCTGCTGTTGTTGGCAACTGTCTCCAGGAAGTGTCTCCCCTCTGCTCCGCGCTGCTCGCCTTTTCTGCTGCGTGTAAACAAGCTCTTTTATTCATTGTCTGGGCCCGCGAGGGAGGAGGCGGGGGGAGGTACTGTGGGGACACGGGGGGAGAGAGAGAGAGAGAAAGGGAGAGAGAGAAAGAGAGAGAGAGGTGAAGTCAGTATTCAGGAATGTGCCTGGGCAAGCCTCGGGTTGACACAGCCCAGATGACTGTGAGGGAATCCTTGGCAGAGGGAAGCCGGGGAACCCCGTTCAGCACCTCCAGCCCTTTCCCTCCCGCCCTCTCTCTCTCTCTCTCTCTCTCCCACTCTTTCCCAATGTGTGTCTCTCTCTTTCCCCTTTCGCCTGTCTTGTCCTTTCACTCAGTCCATCTTTGTCTCCAGCCCTGGAGTCGCAGCCAGCCTGTCTGCCATAAAAACATTATACAACCAGGGAGGCACAGTAATGGGGAAACAGGCTTATGTCAGACTGGTGGAGCATGGAAAACAGCAGAACCCACTTCTCCACATTTCTCTTGGTGCTTTTGGTGCAGCTGAAAGTCCCCCGTGAGTTCAACCGTGTCCAACCTGAACTGTGAAACCCCCTCCAGACAGCAAAAGCTATTCACAGTGACTCATCAGCTAATATTACACAGGCCGAGGAAGATCATCCGTGCAGCCGAGACAGGACCTCTGCACAGCCTCCACAAGAGGCTTGTTTTCTAATAGATAATGCAAAACTACTAATATTCAGCAGATCATGTGCAGCCTTCTTTAATAGCTTGTTTGCACTGCGACGATCTGTTTCACTTTCCCTGGTTGGATTGCAAACCAAATTTAAAAGTTATTCCACCAGAACACCCAAACCTTTCATCTCCTCATGCAAAATTTGCCGTCTTTTGACCACAGAAAAACACATTTAGAAACCGTGGAACCATTCCAGAAGTTATGATGCGAAATAATTTCTCTTTCCGCTGGTGGCATGTGTAAAGTGAGTGGCTTGTTGAAGGTTTTTGTTTTTGGAAGGAGGCTGCGGGCTCACGTCATGGTCCTCGGTCTTTCCAGCCCCTCTCTCTCTCTCCGCAGGGTCACGATTGATACTCATGTAGCGCAGCCTGGTCAAAACATGCAGAGAAACACCAGGTTTCCACTGCTTGGAGACAAAAAAAGCCATTTTTCCAGGAATAAATCATGACAAAACCGATGTTTGATGGCAGACAAATGCACAAAATCAATCACTGTCCATATGTTATCATTACTCTTCATCAAGTTCTTCAGATGTGATGGATGTGGTTCGTTACATTGGACCTGTTTGACTGCGGCTTTTTCGTTGGATTTGGTCAGGACCTGATGAATGCAGTGACTAAGCATGCCTGTGTCTCATTGTGGTGACACTGATCAACAGTACTTGTCAATTGAAATGTTTTTTAGAATATGACTGATGTGTTTTCTACTCACACCAGTGACTCATGTGTGCAGTGGGTGTTGTGTTCTGGTGAATCAAATCAGAGTGGATGAGATGCTCAGCTTGATTCAGAATGCCAGAAAAATACAGCTTTTTGAAATGACAGATGAAAAAATGACGAAAGATGATGCAGAAGAAAAGAACAACATGTTTTGAGACTCTTTCATTTATCCATTCTGATGCAAAAGAACGGGGGAGGAAGTCATTGTGAAAATTAAGCAACCATCCCAGAGCCTGAGTTTTAAAATGAACTTCAAAATGACTTGTTTTGTCTGACAAACACTGACAAACTGAAAACAGGACAAGTCTAACTAAGTCTGTTCAGTCCACTTGTATCCACCATATAACAAAACCTTTAGCAGCACAGTAGTCAGAAATATAGAAAGATAGTGATTTTAGAGTTTAAGTTGAGATTTACAGCTGCAACAGTTAGTGGATCAGCCTAAAAAAAGCTTACAAGAACAGTGAACATTCATAGTAAGTAGATTTGTATTCTAAAGAAACGAGATATTCTGATCTATGTGACACACTCTGTTCAAGTCATCAAAGAGATATAGATAGATCAATAGATTGATTGATTTGAAACCATTCGTGGGCTGACACACACCGTGATATTCACCTAATCTTTACAGGATCAGTAATCATACTATAAAGGCCTTGGTTAGGTCTTTTTATAAAGGTGTTTTTTTTATTTTTATTTTTTTTATTACAGAATCTGTGCTGACAGTGTTTTTGAAAGAGTGGGTCGGCTTGAAGCAACACAAAAGGTGCCGACGGTGGAATTTCAAACATGAAAGGAGGATGTAGCCTTCGATCGGCCGTTATTCAAGTCATAACGACACGACGGCAGATAAAAATAGTTCCTGCATTTTTATCTTCATATGCAAGCAGCACGAGTTGTACACGTCCGTGCACCTCAAAGCCAGCCTGTGTTAATCAAATGTATTCTTTGTCTTTCTCCTCCACCCTCCACCCTCCCCACCCTCTTCTGCTCCGACCGATTTTGATTCCTTTACAACCGGCGTGGTGTGACATCCACAGAGCTCCCAGCTGAAGAAGGTAAATATTGGTTTTTCCAGTGAGCTGCAATCCTCCTCCCTTTACTACCTGATTAACTGTCTTGAGCCAGGATCTTTTCTTTTCTGTAGAACGAGGGCTAGACTTTGGGAGTGTACACTACTGCAGCTTTCCGTCAGTGGACACACCACCCTACTCCTCTGTAAATACGGGGATTGTGGTTGTTATCAGTACTATAAAGCTAAAGTCAATACATCTTACCGACATTAAGTATAAGAGCACACTTTGAGTCATCAATTTGAGACATAAAATTTAGTATAATGTCTCAGTGTGTGACGTGTATTTGTCTATTTCAGGGAAGTCTCTGTGGGAACTGGTTGTGGAGCAGTTTGAAGACCTCCTGGTCAGGATCCTGCTGCTCGCTGCCTGTGTTTCCTTTGTAAGTATGACCTAGCTAATTAAAATTCCAGTGGCCTTCATCGTATTTGTTTCTTGATCTTGATTCTCAAATATATTCCTATGGGTATGTGAGACCCAAATTGGACATCGGGTTGGAAATTGTCACCTAATAGACTGCTCCATTAGCTTTAGGCGGCTTTATTCCCCTGTTAGAACACTGCACAACCTAGTTAGTGGTCCCTTTTCATGTGGAAACATGTGTATTACTGGCTTTTCCACCCCGTGTTGATATGGTTTCTGTGAGGGGGAACAGGCACAGAGCACTTCTGCCCAACTGGAAACAAAACTATCAATCAAAATTCCCTCTGCTGCGGCGCCTCAAACTGTGACCCTGCTTGCAGTCAACTGGGGTGGCGAAGGTCGGCGAGGGGTGGAGTGGGGGAATCCGGACTGCATAATAACTTTTTTCCGCCTATTACGGCGCGTCCCCAGTGGTGTCTCGGGATGGAATTGCTGTTGCTATTCCTGAAAGTAGGAAAATTGCTCTAAAAATGTATATGACACAATATATCTTCTTTAACTGTTGTCGTGTTAGCGAGAGGCTCTTAGAGCAGGCGTGGGCTGTAAATGCAGGAACTCTGCAGTGTGGGCTCACTTTTCCTCATGTAAATCAGGCTTTCCTTACTTTAAAAAGGTTGTTTATAGTGGAACACGGCCCCTGTTCCACTGCTGCACCGACCCTAATGCTTTACAATGTCATGCTTGCCTGGTGTGGTTTCAGCTAAACTAAAGTGAGGTTCCCTGTGACCTGATCTGACTCCAAATCCCAAATATATTGCACTTCCAGAGCAGCTTGTCTTAATCAGACAAATTTGCAGAGCTTGTCTTATATTCCTTTTAATATCTTTTCAGTGTTTCTTTTGTCACTAGTATAATCAAGGAGCGGCTAAAGTAGAGTGAACCGGGGTGAAAGTTAATCCTTCGGCTGGGGCTCATTTGGCTGTTTTTTGAATATATTCAAACACGCATGATTAGACTCTCCTGCCTCCTTTGCATGACGCATATTATTAGACAAAATAGGGCAGGTTAGTATGTTTCATAATATGCGTGCATACAGTGTGATAATTCATAAACATTTCAGTAAGGCTACAGCCTTAATTTATCAAACCATTTTATTATACTCTCTGGCATGAGTTTAATAGAGCACAGCCGCACTATCCACCTGAAATACTCAGTGCACTTCCTCTTTTTGGTGTCCCCGTCACTGCCTTAAGTTGAAATAATGTCAGGGTGGTCAAGAGAGTACAGGAAGGGACTCGAAAAGTCGAGCCTCCTGTGTTTATGGCACATTTTTAATAGGTGACCTTAAGAGTGTTTTTTTTTTCTGATCTGGATGTGACTTGAATAAAATGTGTTTTTCCATTTTTGCTGAGCACCGGGTGATGTTCCAAAACTCTGGAGACGCTCAGATATAATGGGCCATCTGTCGGCATGTGTCTCAGTGTTCAGTTATGCATGTGGGGTGTGAGGAGTGCAATGTTTAAAAAGCTGTATGGAGAGGTTTATTTTGGTGATGATGCTTTGATTTCAAATGTTGAAGCTAAATGTTAAGCTGAATTATTTTATTTTTTTTACCACAGATTGCCAAAGCCAAGCAGTTAAATTTCCCTCAGATTCTCTCTCCATTTGAGCTTCTATTCAGCATGAATGTAGGAGTTAGGTATTCAAACCCCCTCTCTGAATGTGCGCTGATTGTGTGAAGTGTCTTTTGAATCGTCTTTACTCAGAGCGCTGCCATTGTCGCCCTCCAGCCTCGGCTCAGTCAGAAGAGAGATTTACCGTCCCAAATGATGTGGAATGATGAGCTATCGACCAGGCTCGGGCTGCAGTGACGTACACTCTGCTGCTCAATACTCTGTGGAGAATAGACTCTTTTATCATTTGATAAAGCCCCATAAGATCATGGAGACGTAGTTCCACTTCATCTCTCCGTCTTTCTCTCCGCCGCCTTTTGTTGTGCAGTCATTTTACTTTCTATACCTGTCAATGATAAAATAATGGAAAAATAAATATGAGGTATTTCTGTGCTGCAGTGGGGAGCTTTTTCTGCTACGATCTCCAGACTTATTGCCGCAACTAGCAATGAGTAACTGCCATCTCTGACAGTTTTGCAGAATCCATTAGTATTCAGCTGTCATACTATATCTGGCTATGGAGATGTGGGTATAGTAGCATGAGAGTAGTTGTATAGAATATTTACCGTCTCTGGGGAGATACCATTGGAACCAGTCCTTTTTATTTGTCGGATTATTATGTGTAATATTTCCACCTGTAACTCTGAGGTACACAACTTTTTGACTTTAAAGCAGCCATCATCACTACTTTAATATTAACAATGGATCATGTGACTACTACTACTACTATTAAGGGGTAACTTGAAGCAACAAACTCACAAAGAGTAATCACGTGACTCTGCGGTGTCCCTCATCAGCTCATTGCATTCTCAACTTTTCTGTTTTGATTCGCTCTTATCAGCGCTCTTTTTTTGGACACAGCAATCAGCTGTTTTCATGAAGAAAAAGCACATGCATTACATTCTACACTACATTCCTAGCAGCGAGCGACGGCCATTTAAAGTCAGCTAGTTGAACATAGTGGAGCGTTCAGCCGCTCAAGGGTCAGATAGTTTTCTCAGAAGTTCGTGGAAACAAAAACAGAACTGCATGCAGAGTGATTATTGGACATGATGTGTAAATAGGCGATGTTTTTCTAGAGTTAGCCGTATCATTTAAAAAGGTTATTACGCGTCAATGTTGTTTTAACAGATTGTTTCTGCTTCCACCTAGGGGCCATATAATATGTAAATAAATATTATTGCAGGTTTCTCGTTCATGCATGTGATAATTTGAGTATGACATTAGTGAGTTGTTAACGTCACCACGAGACTGACAGCTCTCCCATGAAATATAAAATTTCTGTGCTCAGAGTTATGAACATGAGAATAAGTTGCACTAAACTTAAATGTGTTGTAGAATAAAAGAGGAATATAACGTGCAACGTAACCAACTTCATGTTCAGGAGGTGAAGATTACTTTAAAGCTATTTTTCGAAGCTATCCTCTTGTCTTTTGGCCTGCAGGTGGATGAGCACATGAGATGATGTTTGTTTTTGTTTTTAAGCCAATTTCAGTCTCACTCTTTTAGTTGTTGACTGTCTTGTCATTTAACCCGCCCTCAAGCCTCGTGTTCTGGTACACAGTCATCCGAAAAGACGCTGCGCCACAGAAAGAAGAAGATCTCACAAAATCCTTATGTAAATGTTCATTTGTGTGTCATTTTCCTACGATCCAAGAGCTTTGGTGTACTGCATGGAAACCGTGCTACAAAATACACCCCTGAAAATCTCGGCTTCAGAAGAATGACAGTGTTTTAAAATTAGTTAGTTCATCCAGTGTAATCCCGGTGACTTTATTTCCCCAATGTTTTAATTTACTGACAGGATTTAATTTATTTTTCTTGTCATTGCCCTTGTTATTTGAGTCATTGTCTTGCTCTAAACTACCCAAAAGAATCTTTTGAATGACACCCGTCATTTGTTTTACTTTAGTTTGCAAGAGAAATGCATATCAGATGAATTAGAACTGCGTCATTAAATTATAAGTTTTGAACTTTCACAGACTGTGAACAAAATAAACAGCGTCTTTCCCACTGGACGTGACACGGTGCTCTGCAGTATCTTGTTCTTGCTTTTTATTTACAGTCTGAAATGTTTGCAAAGTGTATTTACTGCAAAGGGACAGACTGGGGGCCCTCAGGCCATTTCACAGCCAGTGCAAAGGTTTGTGAAAAAGATCAACGGGAGGATCTCTTCTAATTTCAGCCATACTTTATCACCTGCACTTGGCTGCGGGGGTCAGAGGTTTACTGCAGTCTGTAGACCAGTCATTCATTGAGGTAGAAACATTATAGAGAGTCATATATCTACATAAACACCTGAATATTAGGTGTGCATGAAAGAAATAAGAAAAAGGATAAACAGTTAAAATAGGTCAAATATAAGCTAAAAGTAATTTTCTTTCCAAACATGTTTCAGTGGAAGCAAACCTGAAAATGTATATAACTGTTGCCATGGGACTGGGTGTTGCCATCTCAGATGTCTACTAATGTTATGTGTCCTGTATGTTCATGTAGGTGTTGGCTCTGTTTGAGGAAGGAGAGGAGACAACCACCGCCTTTGTGGAGCCCGTTGTCATTCTTCTTATTCTCATCGCCAACGCTGTTATCGGGGTCTGGCAGGTGAGATACACTCTTCTCCCTGTGTTTATGTATAAAGTGTGTATACACACACACACGCACACATGCACGAGTAACATTTCTTTCCACAAGGTGTTCACATGGCTTGCCAACAATGACAGTAAAGTTAAACCCCCCTCCAGCAGCTGTTGCAGGATACATAGATTCACCTTTTATGTGTGTGCTGTGGGCTAACATCTGTACGTCCAAACAGCACATTGCAGCGGGATGGGCCTGTCAACACTGGAGAACCTGAGTCTGTGTGTCAAGTCAAAACATAAACAGACCAGGGAGCTCATGCAAAACGCCCTCTTGGTTCATTTGTGCTGAAGAGGAAGCAGGAATATTTGATGCAAGCGTCAAAAATAGAGACAGGACGACCATCAACGCTTTGGGAATGGGAGCGTGGTGTATTGCTCTGTTAGGACACAGTGGATAACTCAAAGTCTTTCATATTTATTTACCATAAAACAGAGTAAAGCTGTTACATTAAGTCTGTTATTAAATTGCACTTCTCTGCACAGGAGCGAAATGCTGAAAATGCCATTGAGGCTCTGAAAGAGTACGAACCAGAGATGGGGAAGGTGTACCGCATGAACCGCAAGGCTGTCCAAAGGATCAAAGCCAGAGACATTGTCCCGGGAGACATAGTGGAGGTGGCAGGTAAGCTGTGGCAGCACCCGGCGAAACTCTTACTGTCACTCACCGAGACTAATTTATGCTCCTTCTAGCTCCGGAGGACTCTCGCTGCTGTCACCTAGCTGCCTGTATGCCACCGACATGCACAGAAACACACACTCACACACACACACACACACACACACAGCCTTTGCCACCCATTCATGAGTCTGGAAACACTATTGGAATATCTCAAACTAGATTACATAAGAGTCTTTTCTCTGGATGTACAGGTGCCAGGGCTGCAAACCAGTTGTGTCTGTTTGTGTGTGTGTGTGAGGTTCTGTGTAAGTGGCTGTGGTCACCCCTTGTATTTAAGGCCCAGTTTAATTTTCCGCAGCTTTTCCCCCCTTTTCCCTTTGCTTTCCATGCTCTCAGTCTTACCACCTGGACGCTGCTGGATGTTTGTCGGCTCCTCACTCACACTCCCCCCACGTTACATGCACGTACACACAATTCCCCTGCTGTAAACTCGCCCATGTGTGGGTAGCCTCGTCTAAAAATAGTCTTGTTGTCACTCTGGTTCCAGAACATCTGTGTATGCCAGAGTTAATGTGCCAACGCGCGCACACACACACATGCAGCAGCAGCAGCAGCACTTCGCCATCAGCATGACCGATTTTGAGGGTGTAATCCTCGGCTTTGGCTAGTGATTCGTCTCAGACGGCTCGGAGTGATGTGTGGGAAAGGAGGGAGAGCTCAGGACGTGTGTTCATTCATAATCACTCAGCAAGGTTAGATGCATGCCGGGCTGGTTATAGCAAAAAGCCCCGGAGCGGTTCGATTTGAGCAAGTTTTGAAAAATTAAAATGAAATAATCCATCCGAGGTACTATCACGGAGAACCTCTCAATCTGGTCCAATTTTTAAATTTCCTAAATCGTTTCCTATCTGTTTTACAGAAAGTCTTAAATCACTTGTGTGGGGAAAATATGAAATACACTGTGTGTGTGTGTGTTTGTGCATGTGTGTGTGCGCGTTTGTTTTTATGTGACAGGTAGCACTTCCTTGGAATTTGGGCTTGTTGCAGCCGGTGTCCTCCATCACACATGCGTATGCACATAAGCCAGGCGCAGACAAGCCCACACAGGTAGCGAGCGCCAAAATGACTCTTCCCTCCTCCAACTCTCACCCCCACCACCCCCACCTACCGCCACTACCATCACCGTCACTGTCAACACCAACAGTGTCACCATGACAACGCTCCGTGCTCCATTCAGCTCATCCCTGTGACACCAAAGTTCACAAGGGGTTGAGGTTTTAACGACACCTGTGGTGACAGCGCGGAGCACAGACAGATATGACTTGGAATGAACCATCTGCTGTTTGAATAAGGGATTTGATATTATTGCTGGCTGTCAGCAGCTGCTGGTGAGTCCGTGTTGGTCGTCCCGTTGTGGAGGAAAGGGAGGGCGTGCAAGAACACTGACTGCCACCAGCTACTTTTTATGTTTACTGTTGTTTTATTTTATTTAATTAGGGTGCCTTTTAAACAACTGGCTATGGAAAATGGTTAACTATTTTACTGTTTGTACACAGTTTTTACTTTTTATAGTACACATTGTGACATTTATAAGGTTTACGATGATGGAGAAAGCATTTACCAGTTGCATTTGTCTCTTATTGTGCACTCTCTTTTAAACTTTGCATAAAAGGTGAGGATATTTGTTTTTGCAGCCAGAGGACGGGGCTGCATCTAGATGTGAAAGTCGTGGCACCAGTCGAAACTGGAGCTCCAGCTTGTTTTAAGTGCAGAAATGGATTTACTGTCAAAGTTTACTTTAAGAGGAGGTATGAAACTGGTGTTTGTGCGCCCTGCTGCATTTTTGTGAAATATACACAGTCATATCTTCAGCACTTCCTTCAGTCTGACATAATCTTGTTGCTAAGCAGTTTTAAACAGGGGTAAACAGCTGAGTTTAGGTGCTGCCACGCCACACACTCTTCTCACTTGGAAATGTGTGTCAGGGATCTTCAAGCACACCCTTCTGACTAAAACATTTAGGGGTATGGTGACAAAGAAAACAAGTAAATATTTTCCTTTCCTTCATTGATTTCCCAGGCTTTCCTGCACTTCAGATTAGCCCGCGGTTGTTCCATGGGAACTTGATGCTTGGGGGTAAAATAAACTGTATGGAGGTATCGGAAAAGGACACTGTTTGACCACAAGTGCCTTTGAGGAGAGAAAAGAACATAAATATATTTACTCGAGTTTCCACCACTGCTGCCCGCCTGCCTTCTTGTAGGTAAATTGCCGGTGATGCCAGCCACGGTTACGACACAGTTGTGATTTGCGCCTCCACTGGAACTTTCCTGAGTTTTTTTTTTTTTTTTCTAAATGGAGGGACTCCAGCGGTCAGGTTGTCAGGAACTCCGAGAGGGTTTACACAGCAGGACCTGAAGAGATGGAAACCTGCATGCATCAAGCCATTCCCCAATAACGAGTCACGGCTATCCCGGCTGACCAGTTTTAACCAAATGGAAGGAAACCTCCTCATTTATTCTGATCAAATGTGCATGCGTTTGTTCCACATTATTCATGAATTCTGGGGTGGTAATTCTTTTCTTGCTGCTCAAAGAGCTACCAATAATAGTCAGACAAATTTCTGATGTTTAAAAAAATGGCTTATCTGAACTTAAAGTAGCTGTAGGATTTAAATTTCTCTTCCAGCAGATGGAGAGCGTCTGTGGGAAGCCGTGGCAGAAAGTTGAGGTTCGATAGGGGAGCAGGAGTGTGTGGGTAGGCGTTTGAAAAGCCTCTCTTTTCTGCCCTCGGCCAGTCCTGCTACAGTGAACCTGTAGCCCCCAGCCGTCTCCCACACAAACACATCACACACTTCTCTCCCCCTCCGCCTCTCCCACTCTTGTTCTCTCACAACTCATGGGTGTCAGACAGAGAAAAGTGGAGAAATATGGACGTGGAAGTACAGTATTCAGCTACACACAGGTGCAGCCTCTCAACACGTCTGTCCCATCAGGAAAGAGACGGTGAAAAATTCTCCTCGGGGTCTCAGAACATTGAGAAAATGTCAAGAGGAGATGATGGAGCTCTGAGCGAAATAGAGGAAGATCAAGAAATGAACGCTCATCGTGAAAACCACTTTGAAAAGTTTTCACTGTGAAGGGTGCAACAGCAGACACACTGCCTGTTGAGCGTCTTTCAGCACGTCGGCGAGGAAAAGCAGAAATTCGACAGGATGTCTAACCTCATTCACGTTGAAAAGCCACAGTAGATGCTCAGGGAGTTCTTGTTTTTGTTGTGATTAACGCTGAGAAGCACTGATCTCTAATGAGTTGGAATTAATGAAACGCTTATTACGCAGAGTAATGATCAGGTCTTTTTCCTCGTCTGCCATACTGGAAAGAAACAAGTGAAGAATTATGAATATGTGGAGAATATGAAGAATATGTCTGGAGTGTTTTGGAGCAACTTCCCAATCCTCTCCTGTGAGATCATCGTCTTTGACGACATCAAACGATCCATTTTTCAAGGGCTAGCTCTGTCCTGCTATTATGAAAATATTTTCATTAAGCGTTCATTGTCAAGCTCTGACAAAGAGGAAGCAATAACCATTTTGTTTTGGGGCATTAGATACTTATAATGCTCCGGCTGTGAAATACGAGTTTAATATGCAGGTTTAATAAGCAGACGGTAGGACTGTGCCGCATAGGATGAATTGCATTTTGTAGACTTGATGCAAGCTTCATCTGTAGTTTATAATCTGACACGTGTAAGGGAAGTGGTGTACCAGAGAAACGGAGAGAGAGAGAGAGCGCTGCACCGAGTAAAGAGAGAACAAAAGGGAGGAGAAGAAATAATCAATCATTTTAAAACAGCAACATGACTCCATCAAGGTGACATCGAGCTGTTGTTTACCTGCGGCTGCAGCCTGTTTGGTCTCAACCCGCCGATGCCGTCTTTGCTCAAGCGTTTGTTGTTTGAACACAGAAATTCGATGGGATGTAGCGAAGTGTTCAACTGCTGCTGGACTTTCTTCAAGGGTGCAAGACAAACTTATTAAAAGTAAATCTTGTCCTCTTCACTGTCCCGTTTTCGGCTACTTCTGGTCATTTCTGACTATGCTAACCAGGAATACAGTGTTGGTCTGTATGCTGGTTGGTCAGTCCACTGCTCTGGTGCACACTAAGATATCTCAAACACCTATTTGAAAGAATTCAGTAAAGAAATTCATGATCCCCAGAGGATGAAGTTTAATTACTTTGGTTAATCCCCTGACCTTTTCCTCCACTGCTGCCAGCAGGTTGACATTTGTAGTTAGAACTATTGGATGGGTTACTGCAAAATGTGTTACAGATATGCATGGTCTCCAGAGGATAAATTCTAATGACTTTGGTGATCTTCTGATTTTCTCCTTAGTCTATAAAATAGTTTGTTGTCTGCTTGATGGATGAATTGACGGAATATATTGTAGATATTCATGATTCCCTGATGTATCATAATGTTTTTGTAAGCTCTTGATTTTTCCTTTGAGAGAAATTTGTACGGATTGCTCTGAAATGTGCTACAGATTTTTAAGATCCCTAAAGGAACTGTAACAACTTGACTTAGATGCAGCCACACAGAGTGTTTTGTGTGACTCATAGTTTTGTTGAGCTTGCTTCCTTTTAATATTTTAAAAATACATTTTAAGTAATTCCAGCGTGCCATTTGTTGTTTCTTTTAGTTGGTGACAAGGTACCCGCAGACATCAGAGTGACCTCTATAAAGTCCACCACCCTGCGTGTGGACCAGTCAATCCTCACAGGTATGTCTCATCTCTCATCAAACACCATATAATCCTGCCTCAAGGCTCCTTTGCACTTTTATTGCATGGACTTGGAAGATCTAAGATTGTACGCGTTCTACAGTTCAAGCCTCTGCGATAGTATTTCCTTTACTAGTGTGACTGCCTAAGTTATGAGTGTAACTTAGGCAGTCACACTCAGATCTAATCCTGTACACCTGTCTCAATCTTTTTTAGGGGAGTCTGTGTCCGTCATCAAACACACCGACCCTGTTCCAGACCCCAGAGCTGTCAACCAAGACAAAAAGAACATGTTGTTTTCAGTAAGCACAACATTTCTGCCTTCATATCAGGAAATGATGTCAATATAGATAAACCCTGACTTTCCATCCCCTTAGTTGCATGTAGTTATGCAGTTCTCAGAGAGGTTATCACTGTCACACATGGTACGATTAAATGGAAACTCCTCTTTAATGTTTTCACTTATCTGCCCTCATTCCTCTTCCTCTGTCTCAGGGCACAAACATCGCTGCAGGCCGTGCCATAGGTGTTGTTATTGCCACCGGCGTTTCCACAGAGATCGGTAAGATCCGCAATCAGATGGCATCTACTGAACAAGAGAAAACGCCACTGCAGCAGAAGCTGGACGAGTTCGGCCAGCAGCTCTCCAAGGTCATCTCCCTGATCTGCGTGGCTGTGTGGGTCATCAACATCGGCCACTTCGGAGACCCCGTCCACGGCGGTTCTTGGGTCAGAGGCGCCATCTATTACTTTAAGATCGCCGTGGCTCTGGCTGTGGCCGCCATCCCCGAAGGCCTGCCTGCCGTCATCACCACCTGCTTGGCTCTCGGCACACGTCGCATGGCCAAAAAGAACGCCATCGTTCGGAGCCTGCCCTCTGTGGAGACCCTCGGCTGTACCTCTGTTATCTGCTCCGACAAGACGGGTACCCTCACCACCAACCAGATGTCTGTCTGCAGAGTAAGTGACAATCAGGAAAATAATCTTTGAATGTGAGGCTTTGCCTGCTGGTCATACAGTTTAGCCTAGAGGCAAAGATAATTCATATTATTATTATATCCTTTAGCACAGATGAACTGGTTCAGAGCAGAAACTCAATCTTAAGTATTTAATTTCCACATCCTGTCATTTGACACTTCATTAAAAGCCTCCAGGAGTTTCCTTTTGAAAAAGTGTTACGGAGGTGAATTTTGAGCGAGTGGGCCTTTTTTTTTATTTTTTTATGAAGGATGGAAAACCCTTGTGGTGTTGTAATCTTTACCTCAGTTTGGCAGATTCGAGATATCTGCTGGTAGAATAGCACAAGCTGGCATGACCCAGCAACACCCGGAGTGCTACAGCCTATCACCAGATCGGCTCACACACACACACACGCACAGTGAAGGTTTCCAAAATGCCACATTGCCTAAATAAACACAACACCGTGATCCATATCCTGGTCTGTCATGTTAGGTTTCAGTGTATAAATGGGCCCATAAATGCTCTATATATAATTACATCAAACAAAACACAGTGAGATCTTATCCACGACTATTCAAGAGTAGTTCTGTAGCGCAAAGCCTCACCCTTTCCTTTGTCTGTTAGTGTGTGTGTGTTGCTCACTAGCCGTCTTTTCTTTAAGCACTAAGTAAATGCCAGCAGTGCTGTTTGTCTTGGCTCCTGTTAAGGGCTCTCCCAGCTCAGCACACACACACACACACACATATATATTATCTCAGTTAACACCTCTTGTCCTTACATCCTCCATCTCACCTCTCAACTTTGTTAATGACCTCAGAAGTACTGGCAGCATGAGTGGGTTATGAAGTGACTAATATGACCGGACAGCTCATTCAGTGATTTACAATAGAAAACTTAAAGGTCATGCATTAGTCTATTAATTACTGAAAGCATATTAATCTGGATACTTGTTATTGTTTCAAGTGTTGATATGGAAGGTTGTAAAAAACATATAAACTTTGAGTTTTTCTACAGTAAAATGTCTTTAAAGGTCAAAAATCTCACAGAGAAATCTACCCGAACCTGAATCTTTGTGCAGTGGGACGGAGCTTGAGTGGCTCGGCTGAATGTAATACCCTGAGGCACCTGTCAATCATTAAAAATACACCCCACCACCAATCTTTAAATCAAGCTTTCAGTATGTAACTTCAGCTGAGCAGTACGGCCCCAAACATGGTGAATGCTAATGACTGTAGCCGATGCAGAAACCGATTGTCCTGCAGACTGCATGTAGTGCTTTTTGGCTGGTCAAAAAAAGCAAAGAGAAAATGGAGTTGGCATCAGAGTACCGTGCACTTGGCTTGTGCCGTATGACCGCCCTCCCCCTCCCCTTGCCCCTCTGAGATGACGTGGAGTATCTGGGTGATTTAATGCTTAGCAGCAGGGAGTTCCCTCTAGCAGGAGGGACATGGAGGAGTGATCTCACCGCAGCCCTGAAACTCTCCCAGACAGAAAAAGAGCAAAGCAAGAGCTGACGCTGGTAAATATTGACCTTCTGCACTCCTCCTGTACACCCTGGCCTGTTGCTCTTGGCTCTCCGTAGGGAGATAACAGGGGAACATGCACACTCCTGCTCTCACAGAGACAAATCAAACTTCCGCTTTACAGTTTTTTTTATTTTTTTTCCATCGTGGTGTTTCCTGGAGATAGCAATGTTCGTTCCTTCGTTCGTTGCTAAACACATCATGTTCTTTGTAAGCTTCGGGGCCGCTCTGTTTTTATGGTGTTTGTGCATCGAGGTTTAAATGCCCACATGAATGTTTGCCCAGGCTTATCCATCTGTGCTTATTCTTGGACTGGTCTCCAGCCAGTGGCCGTGATAGCGCCATGTGTCTCCCTTGCCTCGGGGATATCCCCATATCCGCAGGATTTCCAGGGATTCCCCTCTGTATCCTGACACCGTACTTCCCCTTTCCCTTCACACACACACACACACACATGAAAAGACATGCACACATACAAAGGGTTACTCATCATTCATCCCCACACAAGCTCAGAGGAAATGAGTAGAAGAACATAAACTTGTGCTACTATCACTGAATCACATGAATCACACTGGGCCTTGTTTCCTTGGAGACCAGAGTGGATCAAATAGTGAGGGAAAACTGACCGCAGATTTTATTTGTTGCAGAATAGTGGAACAGAGAGTACAGAGGCTGATGATGTGGGCCCAAAATGAAATGAAAAGAACAAAAAATATACGAAATAACAGGCTATGTCCGTGCTGTTGGTACGAAGCATGCACCTTGTAAACAAAATATCAACTGTCGGTACAAATAGAGAAGATGCCTTGTCATTTTTTTGCTATCACAGCTCTGATAATGTGTTAAAAGACTGAACAGATAGAGGTAAACAGTGACGCTGGGTTACACGAGGACTGCGAGGTCCTTGTTCACAGGAAGACGTTTGAATCTTGTGTTGGAATGGCAGACTACGCCACTAACAATAAAAACTACCACAGCACATAAAGAGGTGAATGTAGAAATCCATTTAAATATAGAAACAAACATCAAAATTGGTGTTTAATGGCATAAAAATCAAACCTTGGGTATGCTGGAAGTAACTAATGACCCTTGATAGTTATTTATTTTTCTTTAAAAGTTCTGATAATTATAGAGGCAAATAAAAACTCTAAAGCTACAGCTTCAAAACCCAATAACATCATTATTTATTGGAATAAAAGGAAGGAAAATGTCAAAAATTACAAATACAAAATTGCACGTTCTCACAAAAGCTATAATCTCAGAGGCTATAATCATGATTTAGTATGACAGTTATTTTTAACTGACTTTCTTTCATCTTGTCCAGACTAGACTACATCAGTAGACTAAATGCAGGAACCCCGTTGCCGCAGAGAGTTGTTAAGGAATAATTACTCCATTAAAAGGCTAAGACGTATCCTATAAGCATCTATGCGAGGGGGACAAGAGATACCTCTTATCCGAAGTCTGCCATTGATTTAGTGTGTCTTTTTTAATCAGAGGGTGCTGGTAAATGACACACACACACACGCACGCACACAGACACACACACTGACTGACAGAAGAATCGAGTTAAAGGTTTAACCAAATAGCTGCTTCATTAGTTCTTTAATCAGTCAGATTTAATGGAGTTTTAAACGGAGTTAAGCAAGGTCGTAGCGGAGTTTTCCCTCTGTGCATGTGTTTACTGTTTGGCAAACTTAAAGGGATAGTTTTAGTATTTTTAATTGGGGTTGGATGAGGTATTTAATTTATTCATAGTCAGTGTATTATCTACGGTAGACAGTGGTCAGCGTGCCCCCAATTTGGAGAAGCAGACAGGGATCCCCGGCACAGAAACGGATCTCTGCAAAACTGTGGACAGCGTCAGCAGGAAATGTATTTTATCTAGATTAAAAATTAATATCTTGTGTGCTATTCTCAGAACATTTTCCTTGCCATCAGACATCCGTAGAGCCTCCGCATCCCTATGCAACTCTGCCCTGCACTGTATTACGCTGCAGATCATCTTTTTGGGTCATAAAATCCTCGTCTGCTTCTCCAATCTGGGCCTGCGCTCATTGCTGTCTACTGCATGTAATACACTGAGCACCTCATACAAAGCCTGAACTATCCCTTTAAGTGTCAAGTTGAAATCAAGGGCAATCGTTTAACCTATTGTAGACTTGTTTGTCATTCAGATAAGCCACAACACTCCCTCTTTTTTTTTTTTTTATTCCATGTATCAGTATTACCAGTGCATTGAAATCCGCCCTTCCTGGGGGAATTTCAGGAAGAAGACTTGCCAACAAAGCAAATCCTTTGACAGCTCTGGGAGTCCAGCTGTTTATCCTACTTTCACTGATTTATGTTTCGTCTTCCAGCAGTTGACTGGAGTGTGTATGACAGTGTGTGTGACTGCTGAAGCTTTACATCGAAACATTTGAGCAGTGCAACTCCCACGTTGCCTGCATGTTTAGAAACCATAAAGAATCGGTTAGAGGTGAGAATACAGCGACTGGTTGTCACCTGGTCGAAAAGCCTTCAGGGGAATTCGTTGGCCTCTGGTTGCAGTTTGAACTCCACCTCTCCTGTGACCCTTCCTCCTGTTTACATCCACGATTTCATCTTCATAATACTTTACAACCTTTTATTCTATCCGGAGCATGTCAAGGAGAAAGGCACAATAATTAGTCTTCTGTTATCAACATCCTGCTCCTGAAGACGCCGCCTTCATTGTTCAGAGAGAGTCTGCTTTGACACCACAGGTCTATGTGTGAATTGGAAGCCGATGCCACCATGGCAATAAATCGCTTTCGGCAATTTTACTGCTCGAGATGTACCAACAATCAGCACTGCAATTCCATGTTGGCATGCTGTGACAACAAAGGTGTGATATTACCTCTGTGGGCACACTCAACTCAAGGACATGCCCACACCCGAGAGCTAACCGTCAAAGTATCCAAGATTAAGAAACCATTTTCAGAACTGTGTACCTTTTTTAGAATAAATAACATTATTTCTTTTACAAATAAAAACCTGAATTCTTAGAAAACAATATTTACTCTTTGCTACAGCCTCACTTGATTTTCTATGTGTATTTTGCAGAGGCTAATCTTAGCTACCATAAACTTTGCATAGTTGGCGTCTAACTGACATTACTAAGTCGCCATATAGACACTATGATTCTTCTGTGTAACATATGAACATATACAAAAATTATATAAATATCACGATTGTGTTTGTTGACACAGGCGAGATGCATATGTCCATTTGAAATTTCATAGATATTCTAGGTATCCTGTGAATCATTTTATTCGCCCAATGTTGTTTTGTATGTATAACACATAATGCTTGTATATATGTACATGAAAAACTTCATGTAGAAAAATAAGACAAAATATATTTGCATGATGTATGTTGCTTTAATCGTGACTCCACCAAAGGGTCTAATAAGATTGTAGAGCTACATATTTATTTTGGCGTAAACTGTAGTCGACACTGTGAATATTTACTCAGCACTTTGGATCAGTTCGCTAACCATACTGCCTCTCCTTGTGTTTGTCTTTTCTCCTCTCCAGATGTTCATTGCAGACAAGGTGGTAGATTCGAGCTGCACCCTTCATGAGTTCTCTATCACCGGGTCTACATATGCTCCTGAGGGACAAATGTGAGTGTCACAGTTTGAAGATGTTTCTGTTACTGAGGAAATTTTTCTTTTTGGACCTTAGACCTCATTTTATGAAGAATGACTGTGTGCTTTTCAAATTCTACCATTTTGAATTGACTTGGACTCGTGTCCTTGATGATGAAATTCTGAGTTGCTTTATTTCAAAACAAAATATAAATAGATAGTAGTCAAGCAAACTGTGATGTGGTCTGTGCTCCGAGATTTGTTACATCAGTGCTAATGATTCCCAAAAATGTTTCTCGCTGTGCTGTATGTGTTGCTATGGCAATTTCTCCGATAACCACGGAAATAGTTATTAATCCTGGATGCTCGTGTTGCTCCATATTGCTGTGCGTGCTCAGATCAACAATCATATAAAACACCATCACGCCTCACTACACTTTATGCCTGTTGCATTACGCCCTCTCTCACTTACAATAGTGTTGAAATGTAGCGTTAACTTTAGGCAGGCAAGTGTCAGAATTGTGTGGTGATTTTGATCTCGTGTCAGGACCTCAGTAAAAGTGTTACTGTGGAGGAATATAGGTAGGTGGTTAGTTATTAGGTAGGAGAGAGCTTGCAACAGTTCATGTATGTGCATGTTGTTTATTTTGTTGTGCGGTGAGTACAGCATTCTGACTCTGCATGAACCTGTCGATTTCATAACGGCAGAGTGTGGGTTATTGTGTGGGAGCTCTCTTCTCTAGCAACGGTTGCGGTCTCTACAGTCTCTACCGGGAAGGGATCCATGGTTGTCATACAATCAGTGCTGCTTGTCAGAAACGCATGCACACACACACACGCACACACAAATGTACTGTTTACTACTATCTAGCCACTGCTTCTTCAGTCAACTTTGAAATGCTAAACAACTGAATGTTTTCCCCACTCATACATATGGATGAGATTGAGGTGTAGGGAACTGTGAAGTGATTTTCCCCCGGTGTTTTACTCTTGTGAGTGACGTTTATATGTGTTGCTGTGTGTGTGTGTGTGTGTGTGTGTGTGTGTGTGTGTGTCTGTGTATTTTTTCCTTCCAGACTGAAAGGAGACAAGCCCGTACAATGTGGAGACTATGATGGACTTTTGGAGTTGGCCACTGTGTGCTCCATGTGCAATGACTCTTCACTGGACTACAATGAGGTCATTAACACACACACAAACACACACATACACACACACACACGTGCACAGAAATAATCTATGCAAAATAAACCCATCTGTAACACATGCAGCTTTGTGTAGAATAAGTTTCTTTGCAAATTTCTTCATGCATTTACAGTACGTATACACACACACACACACACACACACACACACACACACCACAGAAAGCCTTCTCTTCTTTTGTTCTTCAAGCTGAGCTAATTTTACTCCTGAAGTATGATCTTTTTTCTCCGGGTTTGGATTGCTTTTCTCACCTCTCTGTCATCACCATGGTATCATGGTAACCATGTTGAGGAGAGAGACCAGGGGTAAGACCCTTCTCTACTCCGATGTATCCTCCTAGACCGTTAATAAATAGTCGTTTCACAACCAATTTATTTCTTTCTTTTTTTTTTTAATAAAGAGCCCGATTGTGAAACCAAAGTGTGCTAAACTGTGAGGAGGGGAGGGGAAGAACAGCTGAGTGCTGGAGAGAATTGAGGTGTTTTTTATTTTTATTTCTCCCTGCGCCCCGTCACACAAACAAATGATGTGTGGTACGCCATTATTCATCTCACCTACTACCGCATCTAGCCCGGCAAGGGCGCACACGCTTCAAAACACTTTGCATGTGTGACTCAACGTTTGCGGAGGCAAAGGTGAACGACCCCGCACATTTGCTCAGGAGTCGTCCTTCTGTCATTTTCAAGAGGGTCGTTCACATTTGACAATGGAGAAGAGGGTCTGAGTTTAATGAGTCAATCACTCCTCGAACTCTTGTTGAAAATCATGTTCTGGTGCATTTATCTCCTCTCCTAGGCCAAAGGCGTTTATGAGAAGGTGGGCGAAGCCACAGAGACGGCTCTCACCACCCTGGTGGAGAAGATGAACGTCTTCAAGACTGACGTGTCCGGACTCAGCAAGGTGGAACGCGCCGGTTCCTGCAACTCGGTAAGCCACACGTGGATTGACTCTGTAACATGATGCGGGGAACTCCATCGAGTTTACACATCAAAGTTAGAAAGAAGTGAGCTTGCCAGACCTCTGTAGTGCACTCCTTATCCCGGCTTAAGCTCAAATCTCCAACCCAACTGTTGGCACTAAAGTTGCGTAGTTGGTGATGTAGATGCCAGATTTTGACGAGGAAGGAGGATGTGCATCATAATCTGCAGTGAGCATATTGTTTGTTTTGTCTGCTGCAGGTTTGCAGACTCTGCTCATACTGTCCACTGCTCCAGATATATTTTAGGTGATGTTTCACATTTAAGTGTTGTTTTTCTCCGGATAGAATTACAATGAGTCAACAGATCAGGCTTTGGCATCTCGCTCAAGGACTACAGCACAAGGTTGTTGATAGACTTATATGTTTGACTTCAGGGTGTGAGATTGTTTGGTTAAACGTCTTCAGCGTATCCACTGTGTTGAAGCCAGTCACCTCTGGTTGTGAGTCTTTTCACTTCACATGCAGATAAAGGTCATTAAAATCCCCGTTGGCCTCTCTTCCGGCAAGAGGAAAGCTTGTCAGTGACAAACGCTTTGGAGTCTCGGATGAGACGAGACTCGTCGTGACAGAATCAGCGAGATAGAGAAGCAAGAAGATTAAATGTTTTCTGGTTTTAATCCAAAGCTCTGAATGGGCCCAGTGCACCTGCTTAAAAGATAAATGGATGAATGCTTAACAATAACATCCATCCTCGGCTCCAACTTTTTTCCATATCTCTGCTGGGCGTACACAGCTAGAAATTTCCCAGCTTGCCATGCCAAGCCAAACTCCCATTGCTCTCCCTGTTTGATAGAGAGGAGAAGTTTGTTACGTTGGCAGATTTCAGGTCAGAGGTCTCCTGACAGGATGTGACAACACCGCAGCAGTCTGAGAGATGAGAGAATGATCAATGTTAACCTTTCAGCCTTTTGTACATCAGCACAGGCTGAACTAGAGGGACACCTACTGGTAGGAAAAGATTTGACACCAAGTGTGATAACATGTAAGGAACAGGGAGGATTTTGTAAACCTATTGCGTATTTTGTTTTGTTTTTTCATTTTGCTGTTGTTTTCCATGTATGCCATCCAGCCATCCATCAGACATGGGGGTTGGGTTCTTGGTCCAATGTGTCAGCCTTCAGCTGTCATTAGCTAAGCCAAACCTCACCGGCTGCCAGCCTGACATCTGTTCACTAATACAGCTCAATCTCTTTGTCACTTTCTTCTTCCTCCTCCTGCTGTTTATCTCTCAGGTTATCAGGCAGTTGATGAAGAAGGAGTTCACCTTGGAGTTCTCCCGTGACCGCAAGTCCATGTCAGTCTTCTGCACACCCGTCAAACCGGGCTCCCAGAGCAAGATGTTCATCAAGGCATGCATGAATAATACAGTCACGGATACACAGTTGGACATGCATCATTCGTTGTCATTGTAAATTAATGTTCTCTTGTGTCTCCGCAGGGTGCTCCAGAGAGCGTGATTGAGCGGTGTCAGTACCTGCGGGTGGGAACTGGGAAGGTGACACTAACACCAGCCCTGCGTGACCAGCTTTTGTCCAAGATCAGAGACTGGGGGACAGGCAGGGACACCTTGAGGTGCTTAGCACTGGCCACTCATGACACCCCGCCACGCAAAGAGGACATGGACTTGGAGGATTCCACCAAGTTTGTGAAATATGAGGTACAGTAGAGGACTGCGGTAACATCTGATCTTTGGCTTAGGAATCCACGTTGTTTAAATCTAATATTTAGGTCTTCCTTTTAAGAAAACGACTCACATTTTCACAATTTTAAATATGCTTGATTTAAATTTGAGCTAGTAGGCACGTAGCTTAACATAAAGCCCAACTTTGTCCAAGGGTGAAGAAATTTCGCAGGTTATAACTCGTTTATTTAATCCTTACAAGTTTCCGCTTTTTCACTTTGTTTTTCTTACAAATGAAACGGAGCCAAAGTCATGATGTCATGTCTGGGCTAGCCTCTGTTCCACTAGGTGGTTCCTTCACTCTCACTTGGGCTCTCTATAACGTGTAAATAAATAAGCCTTAGTTAGAGGTGCTGGTATTATATATGGCTTCATATATTATGGACAGACATGAGAGTAGTATCCATCTTCTCGTCTAACTTTGGGCAAGAAAGCAAATTTCCCAAAATGTCAAACTTATTTTAATGTCATAGAGTATTTTCTGCTGTGTATCTTTTGTTTGAGATTCAGTTGTTATAGTTTTTACCCTGAAAATGAATCTGTTTGATGTTTTCCAGCAGCAATATAAATAAAAAGGGGTGAATTCCATTTCTCTGACACTGAAGTGAGATTCTGTTCTCAGATCTAGCCCTGTGTAACCTAATCCCCCCTTATTTCTCTCTTTCTTTTTCCCCCCTCTGTTTCCACTCAGCTGGGTCTCACATTTGTTGGCTGCGTGGGCATGCTCGACCCGCCCAGGAAGGAGGTGATCGGGTCAGTGAAACTGTGCAATGAGGCAGGTATACGCGTTATCATGATCACGGGAGACAACAAGGGCACAGCTGTGGCCATCTGCAGACGAATTGGCATCTTCGGAGAGGAAGAGGACGTGGCAGGGAAGGCCTACACGGGCCGCGAGTTTGATGATCTGCCGTCGGATGCCCAGAGGGAAGCCGTCAAGCGGGCGCGATGCTTCGCCAGAGTGGAGCCAGCTCACAAGTCTAAGATCGTGGGATACTTGCAGTCATTCGATGAGATTACTGCCATGGTGAGGAGAAGAGTTGGCGTTACTCACAGTTACTATGATACTCTTACTTCTTCCTGCCCTACACTGGCATCCCTTTATTTTTAGACTTTTCTCTGCTTCCTACAAATCCAAACATTGCATAATTTCTCTGTCATGTATTTCTCTCTGCCGGTTGCAAGACAAAAAAAAAAAAAAAATCCTTTTCAACTCTGCTTTTTTTTTTGAATGACATGTGAAGATTGCATGAGAGGCGCCCAGTGAGGCGTGACATGTTTCAGGTCTCTCTGAGGCTGCTCTCTTTAAAAAACTGCTATCAAGAGCTGTCATCTCTCGTCCGCTTTGCTGCTTCCTATCTGACACACGTCTCAGACGAGGGGTTGATTCAAAGAAAGATGGGAAGCAGGGGGAGGGGGGCAGTGATGGAGTGAGGCAGACAACAATATCACCATTTGCCTGTCAAGACTACCCTCCACTATTCAACACAGAAAAGCCACTTTAGGCCCTGCTGCCATGACAGATTAATATATCTCACTTGCTCAGCTTTAGCTTTAATCCTGTCTGGATCTGAAACGATAATGAGTCTTTACATACTGAGATAGTGGTTCATTTTCAATCATCGTTAGATTCTTGGACCACTATTCTGGACTCAGTATTTTAACAAACAAGTTGAAGCAAGAGTAGTAACCGAAACCTTAATGTTTTACTGTCATGTTTAATACAGCACACAGCACCGGTTTGTGCCCAAGAAGCTTTATTCTCCAATTTACAGCTTACAGCTTTCTGCACTAGGAAATCTTCCTTACTTTAAAGTATTTCTGAATGTTGCAGGCTCCATGAAATCTTCCTCCTTTTACAATAATGTTGAAAGATCTTCTTCTTCTTGAAATTCTGGTTCTTGATGTCTTGATGTCTATAATTCATGTTTTCTCGTCACAGACAGGAGATGGTGTGAACGATGCCCCGGCCCTGAAGAAAGCAGAGATTGGCATCGCCATGGGCTCCGGCACAGCAGTGGCCAAGTCTGCGTCTGAGATGGTGCTGTCTGATGATAACTTCTCCACCATAGTGGCTGCCGTGGAGGAGGGCAGGGCCATCTACAACAACATGAAGCAGTTCATCAGATACCTCATCTCCTCTAATGTGGGAGAAGTTGTCTGGTGAGGAAATCAAACAGATACAACCACCACGTGGCACCATCTTAACCTTTTGAGTCTAATCTTCTTAGCTGATGTCGGTGTGTTTTCTCAATCTCCGTGTCCAGCATCTTTCTGACGGCCATCCTGGGTCTCCCTGAGGCTTTGATTCCAGTCCAGCTGCTGTGGGTTAATCTGGTGACCGATGGCCTGCCTGCCACCGCCCTGGGCTTTAACCCTCCAGACTTAGACATCATGGACAAACCTCCCCGCAACCCTAAGGAGCCTCTCATCTCTGGCTGGCTCTTCTTCAGATATCTGGCCATCGGAGGTAATGCGCTCTCTAACTTTATACTGGAATTCTAGTATAAAAGGGGGCATCAAATAGCAGGTATAATGTTTATTGAGACTAGACGGTTAGCTCAAAGTCATCAAGCACCACAGTGAAACTCTAAACACATCAAACTGATCACCAAAGCGTTGATCTGAGCCTAATGAAGTTAATTAAAAAGCCATAAGCATGACAATGTGAGCTGTGACACCAGGCGTTTCTTCCTCACCAGTGTCTGTGCAAAACCAACCAACCAATCAGGGCTCTGACTAGGTTACTACATTGAATAGCTAATTATTTAGCCTGCATGCACGTGCATATCCAAACAATGTTGTTCAGACACTGATTCCCTGCCTGTAACTAAGCACCATCTATCTATGCAGCCACAGTTAATCTTTGACTTCTTTCTTTTTAGTCCCGGCTGTTGTTTGTGCCAAGTGGCATCAAATGGCATCTGGTGTAAACGTATGTCTCTTCCTCTAGGATATGTGGGTCTTGGAACAGTCGGTGCTGCCACATGGTGGTACCTGTTTGATGAAGATGGTCCACAAGTGTCTTTCTATCAGCTGGTGAGTTACAAAATATTGTTCTACTCTGTCTTGTTGTGTTTGCTGTAGCATATTTTCTCTTATTACAACACTGTTTACAAAAAAGAAAGTTGGCACGCTGTGTGAAATGTAAATATGAACCAAAAATGTGATGCAAAACATTTTGGAAATGCGGTCGCACGTATTTTTAATATTTATCCCCTCCCAGCCTCCTCTTTATATTCTCCACTGTCGGACACGTTAATGTTTGGCCACCCCAGCAGCGTACAGAAATAGAAAATGAAGTCAGACCCGTGTGGTTTGATTGCACACAAGGTGGGAACAAGGCCAAGGTTCTGCAGCTGTTCCCCCATCAGATCTGAGCTCCATCAAACCAGGTCACAGAGGTCCTGGTGACATCCTGCTGACACACATGCTAGCACAGACACACACACACACACACACACTAACTCCTGCCTGTCTCTCTTTTCTTTCTTCTTTCTGCAGAGACACTTCATGCAGTGTACTGAGGAAAACCCCATGTTCCAGAACATAGACTGTGAGGTGTTTGAATCCCGCTACCCCACAACCATGGCCCTGTCTGTGCTGGTCACCATCGAAATGTTCAATGCACTCAACAGGTCAGTCATCTCCTGTTGTGATGTCGGAGTTGAAATGTCCGAGCTGTCAGATATTTATTAAAAGGAAGACCCTGTCATCCAACAAGACAGCGCTCCCTTTGAGAAAGAACTACATAGCCGTGGCAGGGATAACAGCATGTGAAGAAAAACACATCCGTCACAAGCAGCAACTATTTTCACTGCTGAGCACTGCTGTTTATAATGCTCATATATTTCAGATTTTGCATTCGGTTAATGTGGCAAAGGAATCGAGCTTTAGCCGCACATCTTAAGAAATGGAATAATGCTTATTTGGGAAGGCAGAAAATAAAAGGAACAGTGGTATGAAGGGAAAACTTCATGCTGCTTTTTGCCAGGATTGCTCATGGAGCAAGTCTGTCAGTAGCTCCCTACAGAAACAAATGCTAATGTCTCATTTAGGAAAGAATCTGAGAAAGGGAAGGTTCAAATAAAGAGCTGCCTGACCAATGAAAATGTTATCCCAAGCCGAGACAGTCGGTAAAACTGTCAGACACATGTTTACATGGTTGCTATCGCTCATACAGGGAGGGAAGCTGATGTTTGAATTTTGAAGTTTGTAAGTGACTTAGACAGAATAATTAGATTTTTGCAACAAGACAGAATAACTTTATATAAGTCCCTGAAGTCAAGCTGCTGAATTGTAAACTTTTTTTTTTATCTATTGTCCAGTTTGTCTGAGAACCAGTCCCTGCTCAGGATGCCTCCATGGGTCAACATTTGGCTGCTGGGAGCCATCATCCTCTCCCTGTCCCTCCACTTCTTAATCCTCTATGTTGAGCCTCTGCCGGTGAGTGTTAATCTACGGGGGGACACTTGTGGACTTGTGGAGCTAACTTTATACTGATAATCCAATCCAATCCACTTTATTTATATAGCACGATTTTAGCAAACACAGGGTTTCCAAAGTGCTGCACAATACGATAGAACACAATAAATAACAATATAGAAACACAACAAAACATCAAGTAGATAATAGAAAGATAGAAAACAATAAAAATAAAATGAATAAAAGGCACTAGATAAAATAAATAAAAACAGACAAAAATAAATACGTAAACAACAAAATGCATGTATGCACAATGTTAAAAGCCAAAGAGAAGAGGTGGGTTTTAAGAAGGGTTTTAAAATGGGACAGAGAAGAGGCCTGTCTCACGTGCAGAGATACCATGGCAATGTTCAACACACTGCAACTCGAGAAAACACAAGCAAATGATCTCATCTCAGCCAACACATGCAGCATCATACAGACAAACCCAACCGAATACAGCTCCTCTTCAAGCTGCACAGGCGATGAGTCACAAAACAACAATAAGTTTCCAAGCGCTAACTAAATATGGTGGAAACTTGTTTTCTAACTCTGTTGTGCAACTGCAGAATTTCTGTATATGGTTGCGTTTTCTGTATTTGCAGCACATTCCCGTGTTTGGTTTGGTTTGGCCTTGTGTGTTTTATGTTTTCCCACTCTGCAGGATTAGCAGTGTGTTCAGGCGTCATGGCCACATGCTGTAGCTCTGATGCTTTCTCTGTCCTGCAGTTGATCTTCCAGGTGACCCCCCTGCACTGGTCCCAGTGGATCGTGGTGCTGAAGATTTCCATCCCAGTCATCCTCCTGGATGAGGCACTTAAATATATGTCCAGGAACCATCTAGATGGTATGTTGGTCCACTTTGATTCCAACGAATAAACCCACAAAAATGTCAGTTTTGAGTTATGATGTTGAAAATCCGATTTTACTGACAACTCTCTTCTGCTCTTTTTTTTCTCTCCTGCATTTCTAATTCAGCCTAAATTCTTTTTTATCTCACCTTCTGTGCAAAGGTACTCTATTTCCAACCTCTTCATGCTTTTCTTCTCTCTCCCATAGAAACTCGCAGCTATAGACTGATGGTTTTAGTTATTGTGTATTTTAAATGACGTGTTTTTTTTTTCTTCTTCTCCGTCCTTGGCAGGTGATGAAGACAAGAAATATCGGAGGAGATGGCAGCTGAACTAAGACCTCTCCCTCAACACACTCACACACTTAGACACACGCCTACCCTCTTCCCTTTATGAGCTAGGAGCCTTTTTCTCTCACCCCTGTCCTCATTCCCCCACTCCTGCATGTCCGACAAACCACCACTAAAAAACGAGCAGTGGCTTGCATGAGAACGAGTGTGCAAGAAAGGAGCGCACGTGTGTTTCTGCGAGCATGGCTTTGTACGAGTGCGTGAGTAAACGGGTACTGTGTGTATGTATGTGCGAGTGTGCGAACAGGTAGACGCAGGCCTGTCTTTATAGTTGCCAGAGCGAGAAACAACCGCAGGCGTTAACAAAACAAAAAAAAGAAAGAAAAAAGAAAACTGCCCAGGGCTCTGCTTTTTAAAGATTTCTGCTCATTGGTTTTTTTGACTGTACAGTACAAACATAGTGGTGCCGTAACTGGACTTTGGGGCGGGGGGCGGGAGGAGAGGGAGGACAGGGAGGTTGATAATACTGGGTGGGGTTTGGGTGGGAAGGGGGTTGACATTAGCACAGAGACCGAAAGAGAGATCGAGAGGGTCCGGCGTGGAGAAGAGACTGGTGTGCACACTGGCAACAAAAAGATGAGCATCAGCAAGAGTGTGGAAGGTGAAAACAGCTGGCTCTGACCAGTGTAGAGAGCCACCGTTACCTGTATGTGTCCATAAAAACATTATCTGGAGGCAATGCCCCAAACACCCACACTACCGGCACTGACTTCCAGCCAGCTCTGCAAGAACGTGGCCTTGTCAGCACAACACAATAATATCTCCGGCCAGTTTGTCACAGTGCTGCTCCTTCACCTCTTCTTGTGTTTTTACTCTCACCACATACAAATCTCGTTAAACTGTGTTTTATGCATAATTACTCTCCTTTCTCCTGTCCTGCTCTCTCTCTGTCTCTCTTTCTTGCTCTCTGTCTAGGAGGCAGCTCTAGGCCCCGGGTGGGGACGTGGGATGGGGGTTTATCGGGCTTTCTAGGTTGCGGGGTGCGGAGATGTCGCTTCACCTTAAAAGGTGTGAATAGCTTTACGCTGCTTGGCCGCTTCCTTCGGCTCTTAATTCGAGGAGCTGAGGTCAGCTCACAGACGATAAAGATTTCAAATAAAACTCAAATAAATAAAAAATGTCAAACATCAACCAAACCAGCAGTAAAGACCGTCAGTAGAGTAGTTGTCAGCCAGTCCACCCAGCTGGTCTTGTTAAGCCTCACTTTAATGTCTGTCTGCTGTGCTGCCATTGGAGTTTTAGCTGCCAGATTATCTAAATTAAATGTAGACCAGAATGAAGCTCAGTGACATTTTGTGCAGAATAATTGTCTTGGCGCATCATGTTGTTGATCTCGCTTTTTTAATTTATTCAGTTATTTCAGTTATCCTGCACCAACGCTAAGGTGTGTATATGTATGTGTGTGTGTGTGTGTGTGTGTGTGTGTGTGCATATAGCCTTACTTAATAATTTGTCTAATTTGACTCGATAGGTTTTTCAGTCACTGAAACGCACAGATGATGTAGTTAAAGTAAGTTAAGGAATGGCAACTAAACTGCTTGAATTGTCTCAGTCTCACTTGCTCATGTATCATTTCTATATTAAGCACATCTAAAGTCCATGCCTTACAAAGCCCACTGCACCTCCACATTTAATATGTGGTCGAAAATGAATGTGTTTCTGCGAACCTTTAATGACCCCTTTACCCCACCGCCACCACTCTCACTCATTCATGCCCTATCGGTGATAGTCATTCTCATCACTCGAGGTCTTAAAGACTCTGAATGTCCACCCGGTCTGAGGTATGTTTGATAGGAAACTTGTTTTGTTGTGCTTTTGTGCGCTGCTCCCTCAGCTCCTCCTGCTTTCTCAGTGCTTTAGCGACTCACTTGGGTATTGTTTTATAATGACTTAAATAGTAATGTATTTGACTGAATGAACCCGCGGGGAGGGGGGGTTTGGATTGTGTCTTTAAGTCTTAAATATGGGTTTTGTGTTGAGCCCTGGTGCTCTGTGGACTGGGTCAGCGGTGTGTTTGGTCTCTTGTTTGCTCCCACATAGGATAGAGGAGTGTGCACATACAAAAAAAAAAAAAAAAAAAAAAACTTAGTAAAGGTGCTGGATCAAAAAAACTCAAATCTGCTCACTCTGCTTCAAATTAATTTAATAAAGCAATGTTTAAATTACAGAGATCGTCAAAGCAAATTGTTGCCTGGTGAAGATAACTGTGCTGAATTAAATTAACTGGGAGTTACTGACAGACTGTGCAGATCTTTCCACTTTTTCCTTCCTTTTTTTGCTCCCAGACATTATTTACAGCGAGCGGGACTGACTCTCAGTGTGTGACTGAGCATGATTTGGAATCTAAAAGCATATCTAACCATAAACACTTCAATATTAGTGACCAGTCTGCTCTTGCTTACAGGACTGTAGTTAGTAGTTGTATTCATCTATTTTGTTGCTTGGTGATGTTTTTTTCTTACTCCAGGGGATAGCTTAGCCAAACTTAGATGGCATGACATCATTAAATCCAGAAATTTCCAGTTCCACATGCTCTCTGGGGTCATCTTTGGAAATGTACATGAGGAAATCTCGCAGATTTTAAGCAGAAGTCGATGAAAGTACACTGAAAAAGTTGATTAAAACACATCACAGGACAGAAAAAAAAACCCCTAAGAGGCTTTGAGCATCACAGAAGAAAAATATTCGGCATCGTTTTATACCAGAAGCTTATTAAGTTTTTTTTTTTTTTTAACCACCACCACCACCATGAGATTATGCCTCCTCTGTCCAGACCAGCAGACCACCAGTCCCTGTCCCAGGTTTCCACAGCTCTGGCACTCTAGCCACCAGGCACTATAGGTCTGTATAGCCTTGTTATTTACTACTGAATCCTCAACTCTGTACAGAAGATGAGAATATGATCGCATGGAACCTTGTTACTGTAATAATAACCTATACAGTATATAATATTTAATTTTTTGATAACTTACATCAATGAAACTTACTTACCAACAACAGACCGACTTGCGAGAAACCATTTTTTATTTTTCTTTGAGCACATGGTATCTTAGGATCTCATTCTTTTTGTTTTGTAGTATAGAAAGGTTGTTTCTTCATTGTTCCCGTTTGGTTTTTACAGTTGCTGGGGTTTTGTGTCTTTTACTGTAGGGAAAAAAAAAGAATATGACGTTATCCTGTTTAAGATAGACAAGAATCATGCTTACGCTAATTAACGACGATGATGCTGATCATTTCAGCGATAGTTATCCGGTGTGAGAATGTTCAAGAAATTGTGAATGAACTGTGTCTGGTTTACACTGAGCGATAAGCAGTGATGAATCCTGGGTTATGAAGTTTTATGACTGTACATTGAAGGGCTTGGTGTGGATGCAGGCTCTAGAGACCCGTGACAATCCTTTTTGGGTCTGACAACTCCTCCAGCGTGGTATCCAAAGTCCTCTACCATATGTAAAAAAATAAATAAATAAATGAATAAATAAAATAACCTTTACTATCAGTGAAGGAGTGATCAGGTTCATATCAATAACATGTGACCAACGGTTCCCCTTTTCTTTGTCTGTATAGACAAATAAACAGTCTCTAGAGCCCGAGTTCCACCTTAAAAATTGAATTAAAAGGATTCTCTGTATTGCCTTGTTAATATTAATTGTGGACACATAATTTTATAAATGACAAAGACGTGGAAATAAAGATAATTTATCTTGTTATTTATTCAGAGCTTGTGTTCTTTCTTCATGTAGTGTTTTTAAAATGAGGTTACCTTTTTCTCTCTGTGGACTATTTTCTACCGATGAAATGGTCCCAATAAAAACACAGGAAGAATTTGTGGATTGTCCTGGATAACGAGGAAAGGTCTGTTTCTGTTTTTATGTACTTTTTCAATGCTTTACAGACCCCAAACATAATTCCATTCAGAGGTTTCAGAGTCATATCTCAAAAGCTGGGCACAGAAGGTAAAACCATCTGACTACCACAAGGGAGGCTGAGAAACATTTTAAAGTGACGCTTTTCTGAGGTGAATGCATCTGTAGAAAGCACTGATGCAAAAATGACTAATGCAAATGAGTTTGTCTCCATTATTTTGATTCAATGTTGGAAAAAGAAGTCCTACTTTTGAGAGAAACTAAGTAAGGAGACACCAAAACCGTTTCCATTTCCAAAAACAACTGCGTGCTCCAAAAGATGTTGTGTTCCCAAAACTATTCATGACAGAGTTTTGAGCAACTACTGGATCAAAAAAACAAACTGAAGGCAGAAGTCTGGCAGATCATCTGCAAACCGTACTGGTCTCTCTCAGCGAATACAATTTAACAGTTTGTCAGGCATTGTCAAAGAAACATCAGAAAGCAGAGCAAGCATTATATGAACACAAACGCATCACTCAGCAGTCAGCTGGTTGTGATCTGCATGACTGAGAGTCAATCTACTCTTCGACTGCACCAATCGGAAGAAGAAGAGCTGGGAAACAAAACCTGCCCTTTCCACCTATTAAACATTAATTTTGAAAAATGTGTACATATAAGACATATTTATACATCAAGATTCAGCAAAATGTCATATGTTAAACACTTAAACCATCCAGAATACACACATAAACAAATAGAAAACAATATATAATTGAAATAATGTATTATTATTAAATGACCAGTATCACAGGCTTTTAAAGAGTACAAACTAGTAATTAGCTTGTACAATGCATTAAATATAACTTCAAATCAAATATTTTATTTGTATAGCCCAAAGTCACAAAGTACATTTGCCTTGGAGGGCTTTACAATCTGTACAGGGAGTGACACCCTCTGTCCTTAGACCCTCGGTTCGAGTGAGGAAAAACTTGCCCACAAAAAACCAGGTGCCAGGTGATGATGGCAGTTTCATAGCTTGTCACACCAGCTCTAATGTTCTGCCCGCTCAGACACTTTACATAAGTTGAGCTGGGTTTGATTTGAATTAGCTTTATCACCATCAAAACAAAATTTGCATTGATGAGCTGAGCTCATAGAGTCAATGGACAAAATTCATAATGATAAAACCATCGCATATATCAGGACATATTAAAATATACAAATTGCCAAACACGATAAGCTAAAAACAATTAGCCTTGAAGTGCAAGAGGTCAAAGAACCTCATCGTGGTAAAATATGCAAAATGCCAGATAATTACAAAGACGTCCATGAGCTAAAAACAAACTGTACCTTACAGGGCTCGAGTTGAACAGCCTCGGGGAATGTGCTTTTTGTCTGCTGGCGCTTTTTATGACTTTTATACTCTGAGATTGAAAACAGAGTTTCCACCTAGAGGATATTTATTCAAAGATAGGAACTGCTGGGTGAGAGTCGCCTGTAACAATGAGCCTTTTGCTGACATAGTATTATACATGGAAACTGAATAAAGAGACTGCAGGGAGTGATTTTAATTCATTAATTTTAGATCCAATCTTAACTATTTAAATGTATTTATTCCAGGAAACTCCCAAACCAAACTGTGATAGATAATGTTTGTACTCGACCATAGCTTGCCTTGAAAGGCCAAATGTCTTGAGCTTTTGCAACTTTATCTCCAATTTTACAATCTTCTCGATGTTGCCTCCTTGTAAGATTTGCAGAGATTATAATGTGTCAACAATCTCAAACTCTTTCGTTTGTTCAGCTGGTTTTTATCCCAATATCACCATATTTGCAGTAAGTGTATAAAATCGATTGTGGAAAAACTGTGTGTGCATTGAACCTTTGGAACCAGCAGATGGGGATGTTACACCGCCTTGCCTATGAGATCTTGTCAGTACCTATCTTTATCAAGCAGAAGAAGTGAGAACTGGGTTTGTTGTGTATGGAGGATCACCCCAAGGAGTCCTTACTGCTTTTGTCTTGAGCACACAAACCTAACACAGACGTATCCATCCACCACTGTGGGTCTGCACCAAAGCTATAGATAATCAAACTGGCTCCATACACACAATCACATGCACCTACACCTGCCTGTCTGACTACTAATTACCACAAAGTACTCACACATAAGTACTTAGTCATGCTTCCTCAGATCTCACATGTGAGAATGACACTCACCCTCTCTAGGGGATGTTCCCGGAGCGAAGGTGGAATCCCAAGGGCTGCAGGGGAAATGGAAGAGGATCTCATCAGTACCAGCAGGTTGTTTCCACCCTGAGCCTCAGAGGGATGCAGCAGGGGCGCTGTCCCAGTGAAACACATGCACACAAACACACAGGCCGAGGATAGCAGCTGAGAAAACTGCTTTTGTGAAATGAAATGAAAGGAAAGATCACACACGGGGACAAAGAGCTTGAACTAGAATAGATTCTTTTTGTCTAAATTTTATTTGGATGAACAGTGCCTGTGTTAAAAGGATTGAAATAAGTGCACTGTTAAAGCCGCAGCAACATATTACGACAGCAGAAAATTGTCTTTAATTACGGTTATATGATTATTTGAATAGTTCTTTTTACTGACATAATGAAAACATCAATGAAACAAAAGGAAAACGCCCTGGACGTGCTGCAGGTGAAATAATAAAACCCTGAAGGCTCACTTTTAAAATGACAAGCACAAACAAAGGCTGAACTGAAGTGGATGATTTCTTCTGCAATCAAAGGTGGATTTTATTATTGTTTTTCTTTCTCTCTCTGAAAATTGACTGCTACTTCTACTGAATATGAAGGATTCATCTTTGCAGTAGTCGATAGAAAACAACTTTCTTGGTTTCATTACAGACTCTCACACAAGATATCATCAAAAATGACACTGCTGTGGAGCCAGCGTACAGCTCTGACACAAGCAGGAGTCAGATGTTTGATAGTGAGCTGATCATGCAGCATGTCTGATGTGGCTTACTACTGTATATGCACATACAAGGCCGCGTTGTGGCTGATTTACACCATGACTCATATGAGAATAAACAGAGACTGCTGGCTGCACGGCGGGCTCTCTTGAGGACACACATCAAGAAAAACTGCCATGAGACAGAAAAGGCTGGAAAATACTTTAAAGCTGAGGGTTAAGTGTGCTGTGAGGGAGCACAGTCTGCCTCTTATCCCACGGTGTCGCCCAGTGTTGTGCAATGAGTCTGAAGCTGTTACCCAGAAACTAAATGAACTCGCAATGAACTTCCCCCCACGGCTGTGACCAGGGACCGATAGCACTCTCAAAGGCTGCAGCATCCACTACAACTGTCTGCTTGGGAGCTGCTGATAAATAGTCCAATATACTGTGCAGCGTCTACAGTGACTGCACGTTTACTCAGGTCATTTATTTAGGTATAGATTGAGGTATTTGTATCTTGTGCTATTTACTTCTACCGCACTACAATTCAGAGGGAAATCTTGTACTTACAATACAATATGATACAAGATGATGCTTTGCTTTATAGACTACGCAACAGTACGTATAATTGGATATGAAATGCTTAGTGATTTAATCACTTAGAAAATTAATTAGCAGCCACATTGTATTTTAATCATCATCTTTTATACAAAAGGGCCAAACCTTTGACAGCTCCAGCTTCACAGACATGATCATTTGCTGTGTTGTTTTATTTATTTGTTAATTGTATTTATTGTTTGTCAATGTGAATATGTCACTGTGGGCACTGAAGTTTTACCAAACCAATCAATCAACTGATTCAAGGATTAATGGATTAATATAGTAAAATGTGTTTTGTTTTAAGACACGAAACAACAGCAACACCAAAAAACAGGAAAAAAACAGGAATAAATATAGACTTTAAAAAATTGCAAGGGGATTTGTTGTATGTTTAAAGGTCCCATGTTGCAGGAAGTGAGATTTACATTTTTGTTAGTATAAAAACAGAAATAGGTGCCATTTAAATATTGTGAAAGTATAAAGAGGCTCAATCCACTGAGAAACGCACAAAGCCTTTAAGTGAATCGTCAGGATGTGATGTCCCAACTATACAGTTACTGGCCCTCAAAGCCACGCCCCCAGCATGGCTGACAAGGACCCACCTTCCAGGTAGGCCACAATCTGTTACCTGCGGTTGGCCTGGCCATGCATCCCCCAGAAAACAGTCCAAGGTAGAAGTTGTTGGGGTTTTTTTGCTACTTAAAATCTTAAATGTCTTCTTGTGGATATAAAAAAACAAATAAGCACTGACCTTTAATTTTAGTGAAATAGTTGACTTGAAGCGGGCATGCAATTTATACTGTATGTCTTAAAACATATCTAGTGAGAGATCTTGAAGTTTATTCTGTATCTAATATCACATGAAAAAATGAGCATCCCACTTTCATACTGAAGAATATCTTAGCCAGATTCATAATGGCTTTTTTTATTTGTCTGTAATCCAATCTCTGTTATCTACCACTCCACTGGAGCTGCTCAGTGTCTAACATTAGGAGGCTACATTATAATTAACCAGGCAGCTGTTAAGTATAGATGTATGTTTGCCATGTATGTAATGAGAGATACAGTAAGAGATCAGCAAAACATGGGGAACAAAAAGGTTAAACTACTCCCTACTGGGAATCTAATTAAATGTGATGGCTACAGTTGATGAATTAATTCCTACAACATGTTCAGTGAACTACAGTAATGAGACAGCTCACCCTCTGTGCAGTTAGAAATAACCGCTCTGCTTATCTCCACGTTTATTTGAATTTGGTCAACTGAGAAATGGAAAAGGAAACAGCCAGCAGAGGCGCTCTCTCCACGAATTCACTGTCTGTTAAATGCAATCTTTAAATGGATGAGCCGTAGAGGAGATTCCACATGTGGCACATGCTCATGTCTGAATTCCCTGATATATAAAGCTGCATTTCATGGTGTTATCCACACATTATGTGACTGCGGTGTATGATTGCGCAGTGGATAATGGCACGGGGTTGGTCACTCACTGGGAACAGGGTGGATCTTAGGACCCATGGCTCCGTTTCTTGTCGAATAATAAAAGTTGGGGTTATCCGTGAGCAGTCGACGTGCAAACAAAGCGCACACACAAAGTGTGTGTGCACATTGCAGTGGTGCAACAACAGCCAGCTGCGGGGCTGTGCGCGTACGTTCAGCCGCTGGGTGGCTGGCGCGCAGTAAACAACAGAGGGTAGTGTTGGCTGCTCTGTCCGCGTTATTTTTTTATTTATTTCTTTTTTTTCCGGAAGAGAGGGTGTGAAACATGGGACACATCTCAGGTCAGCAGCTGATCCTTCCACACATCTTCGCACAGTGAAGGAAGCCTCTCTGCTCCGTTAACAACCGGCTGTGAGTGGAGTGAATCAAACAGGCACCGTGCGTCCAAACGGGACATCCCTCTTGGATCCCTTTGACTGGAACGCCTGAAGGGGCTCAAACAACGCCCGAGCGACTCGTCTGGGTAAGTGAAACTTTTACAGATCGTCTCATTTCAAGTGCATGTATGTCCACAGAGGCTGTGCAAATACAGGGAAGTGGTTAAATGTGCTTTTGTGCAATGCAGATGGATCACACTGCACGTGTTTCCCCACCGTGTATACATATATACACATGTATATATATAAGACTCTGAATCCTTTGCAGCTGCACTGGATTTAAAGGTGCACTTTGCACCACGGAACTGGAGGGTTGCACTGAAATGCTGCATGCATGCACGTCAATAATGTGCCACTGATCTGTGTCATGCACCTGTCTATAATGCCTCACAGCCAGCTGTAGTGCTTGCAGACTGGGGTGTGGGGTCCTAGCAGGAGCCTCCCAAAGTGGTCCCCAGTGATTATTTTTCTCATTTCTTTTTGACATACAGGGATGAAGGAAAGAAAACAAATCAACATTTAAATGTATTAGACTTATTACTACATATATAAAAATAATAGTTTTTGCAGTCCTGGTGAACATGTCAAAGGACCCCTTGGTGTAAGGTTTATCTGCCTAGGCAGTAGCCGCAATTGTACATTTGTAATCTTGATCCTATTATGTGCAATGACCTCAATCAGCTGCAAACTTACTCGGATTTTCTGTTTTCAGTTTTAAGCCACGACAACAGCCAAAGACAATAAACCTGCTTTCCCCTGCTCTAAAGTGACTTGGTGTCTAATTAAAAAGAAAAAAAAAAGCGATGGCTTCATGTCCACCTCAAGTGGTGCTCATTTCAGCCTGTTCACAAGTTGATTAATTCCTCATTCATGAGACACGAGCCTGAATTGATCCTTTTTCAATACGCTTGAAGAATGAGTGGACTCTCCAGTGCATGCAACCTTGAGAAACGATTAGTAGCGCCTTCACTTTTGTTCTTAACCTCAGAGTAATGGGTATGTGGAGTCTGCATAGTGTCTGCTCAGCAAAGAAGAAACCAGTTTCAGTTTTGGTTGCTTGACAATGTGACGATTTAAATATCCACAGGCCAATACTTAAACTGAGCCCTGCTGAATCAGCCGCAGGCCGTCCAACCTCCCCCTCTTCATGTTATGTTTTGTATGCAACTTTATGAGCATTAAATGTCAGAACACATGTGACACATAGTATGACAGGTTTGTGTCAGGACTGAGAACAAGATTTAATGGTTTCCCCTCTTAACAACCCAAGATCATGTGACTGTCCAGCATTCTATCTTGCTGAAACTGTTCAATTGTTAAATCTCTGTAACCCTAGCCCAGCAAAATTGTGGTTTGGCCAGTTATTCTCGCTCAGGGCAGAATTTATACAATGTGTCCAAAAATGTGTGCTTTCCTTTGAGGAATCCTTAAAAAAATGCAACATCCAAGCTCCTTGTTGATGGAAAAAGACGGATTTTTATCTGTGTGATGTCTCCACCAGCATCACATCTGTTTCTCTTACCCACTTTTTACTGTTGAATGTGTTGACGGCTGTAACCTCCTCAACACTTCTTCATGTGGGCTTCGGTAATCATACCAGCTACTACAAAAGAGTACATGACAACAGCTCCCGGCTCCTTCAGTCCCTCTGGGAAATCACTTGAGTAAGGTTTTGGGAGACGGGGCAGGAGGGGGGGTCGTGTGTGTTTATGTGCGTGCAGGTTTGTATATTGTTATATTACTTTAATAAACAGCATAAACAGTTTTTACATGGAGGCCCTGGACATCATTCGCCCGTATTCTGTCAAACAGAGGTAAACTCAGAGGGTCCGAGGATAAACAGGGAGTGTCCGTGCTCTTCGACTGGTCTGTGCCGGCTGGTGAACACTGCGGTGCCCCGCTGCTTCTCTCATTGCAACAATTTTCCATTTTGCGGTCATCGCACCAATTGATTGTGATCACGAAATCACTGTTGAGCTGCATACAATTTGCAGGAAATGCTTTTCTTCGATGCAGTTGCACCAGAAGAGCCTCGTATAATTACTTGATGCATCCCACAAGTGGGCCGCACCTCCAGATGCATCTTTGTGTGTTTTTACAGGCACTTAATCTGGATGAAAAATAAAAATCCGTGCATGACCTTGACCTAGAGGAGTTAGGCAGCGGCAGGGTTTGATGCTCTGACAGACTGCACATCCATTAAAGGTATGAGTTATAATTTTCACAAATGGTTTACTAGAGAGACAACCTATAATTAAATCAGAAAGTCACTCTCATTTTGCTTTTATTTTTCGAAGACCTCAGTGATTCATGTTGAGAAAAACATTTCCAGCAGAACGGTGTATACAAAAAAAATAGTTTGGCTCTCTCTTAAGGTGTGACTGAACTGTGTTTCCCAGTCTGGAGTGTTAAGACGCTCGACCCTGTGGAATCCACAGTGAAGAGCTCTTTTATTTGATGTCTGCCAGGCTTTTATACTACAGCTGTGAGGACAGAGTAGCAGCTGTACCTGCTGTAGTGTTTCTCTTACAAAGCTAGTACTGTCAGCTCTGCATTCGTCACCTCGTCTGGAGAATCAGCTCTCGATTCCTGGAAGCTCTCGAGGTGTGTTTGTGGAGCTCCAGAGGGATCGCGCCATGTTTTAAGACCGATCAGCACACCGAGCGGTTTAATACGCATGCTCTGCATCTACGTTGAGATCGCTGATAGAAAGCAGGTTACTCTCTCTGTTGATGCACCGTGCCATGAGCTTAAGCACCTTGTGTTTTGTATCATATTTTTTCAAAGCTGGCTTCTGTCTTTAGTTCATCCAGTCCTCATTATTTAAAGACTACAAATCGTGATCCCGTTAAAAGGGACGCACCAGGGTTATGTCAGTTTGGACTTGGAGATGACAGATGTATGACAGAAAGCCAGGAACACTTGAAGACAAAGACCAGGCTAAAGGATTTTAAAAACTACTGGAAGATTTGACATGAAATTTTGTTTAGACATTCATGCTCCCCCCTCTGAACAATTCTGGTTCGTTATTACTAACAAATGCTAAGGTAAGGTGATGGTGAACTCATGCAAATCATCATGTTTTCTTATTAGACATCTGTGCAAGTCATGCACAGGCTATAATGAACACCATGTTCAAGCATAAGGGTGTTCATAAGTGTACTTGGTACACTGGTAGCAGGGCTTGGAGTAGAGCCACTGCTCCTTCATGTTGAAAGGAGCCAGCTGAGGTGGTTCGGGGTATCTGATTAGGATGCCTCATGGGTGCCTTCCTTCCAGGTATTCCAGGCACATTAAATTTGTGACCCCAAGGCAGACCCAGAACTCATCAGGCCTGGGCACCCCTCAGGATCCACCTTGAGGCGCTGGATTGCATCATGAGGTCTGGAACGCCCTGCCTAAACCTGCTAAACCTGATAGAAGGAGCTGGATGGATGATTGATTACTGTTGCATGTGTATCATCGTCAGCATGCTAATGCTGCAGCCATGCCTAGCTGCACTGGAGGGTTATTTTAAGAGAGCTCTACTTTATGCAAATGTTCTCTCATGCAGTGCGAGCGACTACCAGGTGAGAGCCAATGACACAGAGTAACAGAAGCACAGCGGTGTTAACTACATGATTCCAGACTAGTTGAGGTCAGATCCATTGCAGAGATATTGCAATGCTTGTCAGTCTTGCCATCTCAGCCATCATCAATGAGGTAAGCTATGAAAGACAGAGAAAAGGGCTTTTCTGTACACTTTGCAAAAGGAAATTAAAACAAGTATTAACGTTTTCTGGTGGCAAACGTCAAAAACAACAATATATCCGTAGCAGAATTTCTTCAGAGATGGTTTAAAAAGGAGAAAGCGCACTGAACAGTCATTCCCTGTATCTGTTTCATGTGGGTTTAGGCACTGACGCTCCCCTTAGGAGATTAGCAGCAGGTCCTGAGTCTGTTCACTCAAATGAGAGTGTGAGCTCTGATTATGAGCGATTCTTTCAGCCCATAATAACTGAAGTAAATGTCGGATCCCCTTTTTCACGAGCCATCTCTTCTTTCTGTCGGTGCTGAATCGTCTGCCTGAGATCTATCAAAAATCTATAACAGCTGGCACAACAACAATCTGCCTTCCGCATCCATCCGTACAAAGTTTACATTTCCAAATGAGTCGGGGAGAAAGGGGGGAGACAGGAAGCGTATACCATTTCACATAACTGCTGCAGCTTGTAATACATCTTCTGTTATAGAGCGTCTTTGTCAACACAACAGACCCACAAAGATACAGTTTACAAGGCAGGAGATTGCTTTCTACTTGCCATGTGTGATTGCAGCGTTCATCTTGTTAATCTGTCTCTTTAAAGTAAGTCCCAAACTACTTTAACCATGTCTGATACTTAATTGCTGGACTATCCCTTTAAATGGAGCCTTCTGGTTGTGCCAGACTTCTTCTTCTGTCGCTTGCCAGCTCTTTCTTGCTTCCCAGCACTGAGGCAGCATGCACCCCATGAATTTTTTCTTTTTTACATGGACACAAAATTAGGGCCAGTTTGTACGATTTAGGAGCATCTATTAGCAGAGTATGTTAGAAATCAAATATAACATTGTTTGTTTTTATTAGTGTAACATCACAATATATCTACAGTAGCCCAAAGTGGACAAACCAACAAAGACATAGAGATCCTGCTGTGAAGACACCGACTGTTCCCTTTCGCACTATTTTTGCATCGTATTCCAAATATGAGTCAAGTGTCAGTTACACTAAAAGAAACATAATCATAAACAGTGAAATGAGACAAATAATTCACAGTGTTGTTACGTGTTTTTAGGTGGTTCTGTGGAGAGCGGATACATGAATACATTTACAGGTCCTCATTAGTCAGATGTGGTTGTGCCAGGTGCACGGTCACATCTGCATATTCGCCCTCATTATTCAAAACACGACCAGTAAGATCTCTGATGTTCTCAGATCTTTGACTTCACTTCATCCAAGTGCTGGCCTGCACTCCACTCCACTTCCACTTTGCCCATTAACCTGTGTATGAGAGACGCCCACTGGGAACCTACAGCGTGTTTATTTGAAGAGCACGGCTAAGCTGTAGGTAAAAACTAAGAAATGGTATTCATTAATGTGTTCCTCTGGTTTGATTGAGTTCTTGGTTGTAATCTTACTAAACCAGCATTTCTAAGGAATCATTATTTTTGGTTAGTTAGTTCAGCATGACCCGTACTTGTTAACAGCATTGTGAGGCTGTGGGTGTATTGGTAAATGTTACATTACATCAGTCCTGTCAGTTTTAACATCAAATACATGCCAGTCACTAGAAAAAGAAAACTAAACCTTAGATTTTATTTCCAAATATCTTATCTAAATGTCCTGCTAGTTCAAGATGTTATTCTGCTGCGAGTCCCCGGAGCTTTCCTGTTGTTTCCATGTGGCTGCTGAGCTGCAATGAAATAATTGATGGCTGGTTGAGTTTGTGTCTGTCCCCCAGAGAGGCTTGTCTCTGTCGCTGTCCAAAACTCCTCCACAAACCCTGACGCCAGCTTTTTCCTGTGTGTCGACTTGTCGCAGTAGACTCCTCTGGGTATACAGTCGACGGCCAAAGTCCTGCCTCCCTTCCAGGTCAGCCTCTGATCCACGCTGGAACACTTTCAATTTCATTTCCCTCTGGAGGGGGACAATGACAACGTGCAGAGAGATTTTAGCTTCAATAATAAACAGTTAAAAATAGTAAATACTTACAATGCCCACACACTCAAAGAGGCTTTTGCAGTTTGCCACCCAACCCACATGTGGCAACTATCTGTTACATACAGTAGTAATGAGATTTGCATGAACAGATGGAACTTTCTTTGTTTGATTCATACATTTGATTCGAATGATACATATATATGTTCTTGGTTTAATAGTCTGTGTGATTATATGATAACCAGGTGTGTGTGTGTGCGGGGGTGCGGCACACTCTAGCTTCTATATATAAAGAAATGGATTAATTCCGTGTCCACGTAGCTGAAGCTCTTAAAGAGATAGTTCTGTTTTGTATTTAAGGTGTAGTCGTATGAGGTACTTATGACTTGTCAGTCCAGTAGACGGCAGTCGGTGTGCTCTCGGTGTGGAGAAGCAGTCACGGCATGGAAAAAGGGAAAAGCGCTAGTGTGGACAGGGTCAGCAAAAAAAAAAATAGATATTTGTGTTAGCCACAAAAAGGCCCACATGAAAAAATCAATATCTGTTGAAGTGTATGCCACAGTGAGCTTTACCCTGCTGTCAGACAAGCCATTCCCCTGGCACTACTTTGTCTCAAACATAGATTTACGTATCCCTGCGCCAAAGCCCAACTGCGCTACACACGGTGTATTATGCCACAGATCTGGTGGCAAGGTATAATGTGCTCACCACAGCGTGCACTTACACTATTTATTCCAATGTATCGTATATAGTTTGTAGTTTAAAATCCTGGATTCAACCCGGGCTGGCTCATTTTCCATCATGCATGAGCATGTGCAGAGAAACATGGAATAATATTGTGTTACCCACTGTGAACAGCAATTCACAGCCTGGACTAAATATAATAGATAAACTTGAAGGTAATCTCTGCAGTTATTATGGCAATGTTATCACAGTCAGCTGTTCCTATTGATTGGCTGCTGAACGTCAAGAAAGCGACAGAGAGACTAAGATGGACAGTAGTAGCTTTCATCCCTGACGTATTTGGGTTTCTGTCTGCTGAGCTGTGAACAATCAGTTGCACGGTTGATGAGACGACAGCAGACCTGGTGACCTCCACCCGAGGACTCAGCAGGTTTCTGCATCCTTTTCTTTGGCATTGGCAATCGATGGCACTCACTATGTGCTGCCTGCCTGTAAGCAGCTGACAAGACTTACTATTAATTTATTCCACCAGATGTAACAAGAAACTATTTCTTCAGTACTCCCCGTGTCGTGCCAAAATAAAAATCACTAATTAATTTAAAGAAAAAACTTTTCTCCGTCTCTGCTTCTATAAATTTATGTGTGCAGTGGTGGTTGTGCTGGTGGTGGAGGAGGCTCTGGCAGATTGTCTACTAAACACTGAGCAGAGACAGTGTTGCTGGGGGAGGAATCGGCTCTCATGGCTCCAAAGACAGGTTTTTGTTTTCAGTGAGCCCTGGCAGCCTCAGAGAAGAAGCTTAAACCTTGGCTAAGATCTCTGCTGACAGTACTACCCTCTTCAACGTCTCTATATGACACGCTTTACTATTTCTGCTCAGGTCCTCTTGCAGTAGGCCTGTAGAAATATTCCTCTGTGTGGATGATGGAATTGCATGAAAGACTAGAGCTGGTCGTCCTTTTTGATAAAAAAAATCCTGGAGGAGTGGGAGGCAGAATCTGACCCTGGGCCAGCTGACATTACATTCTCCTTTTGAGAAAGCAACCTATTTTAGTGAGCAAACTGTTCGTCTTCTGTAGAATCGACCAACCTCGGCTCCTCTCTCCTGACTCCTGCATCTAAATTTCTCTTTGTAGCTTGCACCAGGGTGAAGAATAAGAGACTCTTCAGTGCTGCAGCTAACATTATTGATGAATGGAGAAAGAGGCTCACGGCTCAGACGGCTCAAACTCTTTGGATTTCTCAAGAAGAATCGTCCTCTTGTGCTGCCGGAGGAAGAAAAGCATAACTGGCACATCAGAAAAGAGAAAAAGCTGCTAATATTAGTCAGTAATAGTCAGTAATTTCTGTCAGTAAAAGTAAAAATCCAGCTTGTAAAATGGAGAAATTGAGCGTTGTGTACTGCAAGACATTTTTTTGAAAATGTAGGGTTGCTTGATTGTAGTTGCTTTATGCTCCTCGGTAGTCTGGAGAGGCAAAATAATAGCTCAGTAATCACAGGAGATGTTCTGATGTCATGTTTGTGATTATGAAATGATTTTTCAATGTCAAGCTAGTTAGGGAACTTCATTGTTCTTGGGCAGGGAAAAGTGAAATTATGTTTTTCTTTGGAGCTTGTTTGAATTAAGTAGAGCTCCAATTAACAATTGCTGATTAGTTTGCTGATTATTTTCTAGTTATTAGTCTATAAAATAGAGAAAATCAGTCCCAGTTGATATCTTTAAATGTCTGATGTCTGATCAACAGCCTAAAACCCCAAAGATATTTCATTTACAGTGATATGAAGCAGAAAATCTTCATAATGAAGAGGCTATAAAAGGCACTTTTTGTGTCATTTCTGCTTGAAATAGCAGGTAAATTATCTGATAATCAATTAATCAATTCTGTCCAAGAATTAAGATGCTATAATCATTAAACCTTTGTCTTTTTTTTGTCACATTTAAGAACAGTATGTCGCACAAAGCTGTAAATAAGCTCGACCTCATAATGAGAAATGTAGATGAGGGTTTTTAACCAAATGATCTGTAAATAATGTTCGTCTCTCATCATTTTTAGGATGAGTCAACAAAGAGCTGCTGGACTAAACATTTACTGCTGCGATACCAGCAGCTGTGCCTCCGTAGTCGTCTGTGTGTGACCTTTTCCCCCAAACAAAGAACACAACCTCAAGTCTGATTTTGTTTCGGCGGTTTGTTTTTTTCTGTTTTTTTTTTATTTTTATTTTTTTCATTTAAATCACCACAAGCACATTTAGGAAATCTGCTCCAAAGAGATAAGAGCTAAAAAAAAAAACATTTTGATGCACTAAATGCTGTAAGAGACAGATTAGCCAGAGGAAAGTGGTGTTGATCCTCTTTTGCAGCGATGATTTCTCTGAGAAACAGTTCAGATGGATGCTCGCGTTTGAGCCGGTACAAAAAGTAATGATTACATGTAACACTAACATCAAGGGTCAAGCCAAGTGACGGAGGAAATTGCTACATTAAGTCAGATTACTGCTCATTTAGAATAACTGGCCTTAACACCACAAAGTCTAATTATGATTATTTGTGTTCATTTGATCATTATCCATCCGTCATGTTGCCCCTTTCAGACACCTATACTATAATCTACACCTACACACACACACACATATTCAGGCCACACTCATTAGACCTTAAACACACATACACACACACACACTTGCATAAAGCCAGACTGGAGGTAAAGCACCTGTGGTTACGTGCCGTGCGACAGGAACATCTGGGTTCTCCTAGTGTGCCGCTGTAGATCATCCTGACAGTGTGTGTTCTCAGTCTGCATGAACACCTTTCACAAGTGAAGCAAAGACAGAAAACGCTGTCATGAAATGTACACACTCGCTAAGCAAACATGGTGCAGGGACGTGGAAATCTTGTCTTCTCACAAACAGGAATTGTCAGAGCGTAAATACTGGCAAGGCTTTTATGTGTTTTGAGTTCACTGGGAAATATTCACGACAGGAGCCTGCAGCCTTGCACCTCCTGTTCGAGTTGTAACTTGATTGACAGTGTATTTGTTTGGCTTAGTGTTAGCCCTGAGACTGTTTTGTAGTTTGGATTGCTATCCAAATGTTCTGCTTTGCATCTTTAGCTGTTCTAGCGCCGTGGATCTACAGATGCCGTGAACGTTTTTCAGACATTAACGGATGAAGTTTAATGACTTTGGTGACGTCCTTAACCTTTTCTCTAGTGCCAACATGAGGCTGGCCTGTTTTATCATTTAGCTCCTCTCAGGATCACTTATAACTTTGGTGATCCTCTGACTATTCCCTCATCATCTGGTCAAAATATCAGTGTCCCAAAGATGTTGGTTGGACGAATACACCTGCTGAGTTTAGTCAAACAGCTTGAGGGAGATTTCTTATTCTCAAGTAAACAGAAAATATGTGATGTAAATATTTTTTGTTATTTACTCTAACGATTGGAGTGTGAGTTGAGTATATGCTCGCAGTGGTGTACCAGCTGCAAACATTGACATTTAAGCAACACTTCTTGTAATAAAAACAACAAAATTACGATCCTCTAGAGCAGCGATTCTCAACCTTTAAGAGGTTCGACTCCCGCCTTCAAATAAATCAGACGGGTGGTGGCCTCCCCACATCCCCATCGTCTGCCTCAGACTGTTCAAGGATTACCGTCATAACACGTGACAGCTACCAAACCAGACAGCTACAATGTCATATTACTGAGGAACTGAGCCTGTTACCATGTGTAAAAACTAAAGGTATACTATAGTGCAGTGGGTTTTTTTTTGTGTTGGTCCCCAGTGTTGGATGTCATTAAAAGGTTGACCCCCTTAGGGATCCTCATCATAGGTTGAGAACGACTCCTGCAGAATATAATTCAGACTGCTGCTTTACGCAGTTAAACAGTTAAACTGGTTAAACTGGTTCAACTAAACCATGTCTGAGGTCTAAGTAATTCATGAAGTTACAGACATCAGTTCTCTGAGTTTAGAGGCACGTATTGATTCAGCTGGTGTGCGATGTTAAAGTCATAGGAGAGAAGATGTGGGCAACAAACACCATAAGTGGTTACATTTCTGCAAGACCTTCAGTTTTATGAATTCAGTTTTTCACGAGTGGCTTTAGGACTTCCTCTGATGTGGCGTGAGATAAAAACGTGAGACGGATGGTGAGCCAGCCGGCAGCACCAGCGTTTGGCGCCACTTAGCAGATGTTAACACTCTAAAATGGTGAGCATGACATACACATACCTGCTGAACTTTGTATTATGGACACACTGATCCATGTCTGGATCTCCTTAAAACTCCAGATTAAAATGTACTATGCGTGCTTACGAATTAGGTTCAGCACTCATTTGTATGGAATGCATTAACCGTTGTGCCTGTAATAAACAGCGAAAGCTTGATCACCAACGGCTGAATTAGTCAGTTAGACAAGCGTTAAGCTGCAGCCAGCTCCAGCCTCGGCGCATCAGCTTTCCCGCCACATGGCCGCAGGTTTCTAAGGGCGACGAGAGGGGATAGAGATCACTGGGATATTCTGCCTCTCTGAGGGATTTAGAGGGCAATGAGTAACACTCCCAGCAGAAAAGATAGATGGCTTCTCATTTCCAGCAGCAAAGCAGATCAATCCTCTGCAGGTCGCACATCATCGCAGATTTCCAGCATCATGCCGCCGAAAGCTTTGAACGGGAATTTTTGAGTGTCGATGGAAGATGGGCTGCCCTGTGTTTATCTTTTATATTAACACTTTCATCCCTCTATCCAGTCCAGAGTACTAACTCCATCTAAAAATAGATGGAACAACTACAGCAGCATGGTCCAGCCAGTGGACAGCCCGAGCAGGGTCACAAGGACAGAGGGTGGAGCCACCACCAAGGCCCGTCCCACTTGAAAATATAGAGTCTGCATCTGCGGATGGGTTTTCATCCATCTGTTGCCTGGGAGGGGGAGGGAGGCGATCCTGGACCAATCTGCCTTTGTTAGAGGGACCCTTGTCAGGCAACATTTCTAGGATTCCTGGAAGGTCAGTCGTGAATATGCAGACTCATTGTCAGCGTGAGTAGAGGAGAAATAATTGGCTCATCCAACTTGTCACTTTGCACTCTTATATCCTTTGTAATCCAGGGCCTATTATTGCCTTCAGAGAGGGAGGCCCTGGATTTGGACGGGGTTGTCCAGAGCGTATTTTTGTTCAGTCAGATTGATCACTGCTCATGGACCCTGTATCTGGTGTCTATAGCCTGGGGAGCAGAGCCGCCTGTTTTCTCCATCACACCACATTGATCGGCTTTACAAGAATGCGTTTAACAGGCTCACGGATGCAGCTAGAGTTGTGTCTCGTACAGTTGCCTGTTAATCCTGTGGATTTAATTAAACCGTTTCAGTGATTAGTCGGTGGCAGGTGGACACACATGAAAAGTGTTTTCTACTGGAAAGTCCTGCAATTATTCTGTTTGCTGCCGTTTGTTTAAAGCCAGATTTTGCGGAGGTGGTTTTGTTGACAGACATAAACTTCCCGTGCTGTCACTTTTAATTATTTTTTATCGCAAAAAAATAAATAAATAAAAATAAAGAACATAATCTTTGTGTGAGAAAGGACCTGGACTGTGTTTGCTTTGGGTATTAACTGTGGAAGTGCAGCATATTCCCATTGTGTTATCACTTGATTCAGCAAAGACATGACTTTCCCACAGTAGAACAATAAATGTGTTTATTTTTGATATATGTAACCACAGGACTAAAGCTTCACCTTAGTGCTTAGCTATAGGTGTATGCTTTGGTGCCTGTAAGCGCAACATAATAAAACACAGGCAAATAGACAAAACACAATCACACAAATCCAATAAATGCACTGTAAAGACCCAAAACAATAAAGGTAAGAACTCTGAGGAGTGCTGAACACAGGCTTGGACTTGTTGTTGCAGTGGTTTATGACTCATGGAAGTGTTCAAGTTGTGTATTTAGTTCATTTGTTGAATTTTATTCAATCCGTAAAAAACAACTTCAAAACTTTTTATGGCTTTTTAAAAAGGAAACTGACTAAACAGTTAGTTAAATATGCAAGTAAACCCAATGACTAGTCATCAGTCTGATCTGTAACGTGCACTTACCTCACACAGGAAATCATTTTTAAAATAGGAAATTATGGTAATTTAAAAAGAGAAATTTAAATAAAAATGTTGGAAAACTACTGGAAAGTTACCCCGTGATGCTCTAACTGGCTACTGAGGTCATCTCTTTATCATTTCAACACTCGGACTTCTGTAGTCTAATCATGGACAGGAAACAGGAAGCAGACTGCACGTGTCAAGTCCGATGGTTTGTTGTGGCGGATGGTTTGTTGTGGCCATATAATTACAGAGTTTCCTGATGGACAGATAGCCTGCCTGCATGGCACGGCACAGGGGGGGAGTGTTTGTTGACAGTGTTAGCACACGAGCTTCGGACTGCTGAGAGGAGGAAGTTTTCAGGCCTGGAGCGAGAGAACGTTGAAAGGTAAGAAGAGAAAAAGAATGACAGAGTATGTAGTGACAGCTTTGTGAAGTAAAAGGCTGAAAGACAGACGGCGAGCTGGGCTTCTGTTGGACTAAGTGATATCATCTGGCTGCTGTGTCTTGTGTTGTTGCAACTGCCAAATCTTAATTAAAGTTGCTTTAATTGAATAAAATTGATTCCAGTTAGAACATTTTACATATTTTATTATTTCGTTGTCAACTTGTTCGGTCTTAAAAGGCACTTTGAGGACGGTGTGTGTTGCATTCTGGGTGTTGTAGTCCTCTCTCAGTGGTGTGATCCGACTCTGATGAGCCCTTTTTAGATACAGATGTGTTGTTCTGCGTCTGTTGTCGCCTCTTGAGAAGGAGTCGTCTCTGAAGTTAAATATATTCATCATCAGTTTTAATGCTAAGACTTTCTCCGGATCACAGCTGATGTCTGATTACTATGCTCTCTCGCTGTTTCCAGAGGACCTCAAGATGTTGTACACTCTGCTCCATATGAATGAGGCTCACTCAGTCAGAGATGATGAGGCATCATCACTGACAACTGTTTGCTACCACAACAGGAGGAACATGGGGAAACGCTAATTCTACTGTAGTGTGTGACTCTCTTAATCCCTTTTCAAAAAACAAACTTGTGTGTGTTTGTGTGGATTTGTTTAAATGGCCTGGTGCATGTCTGCATGCACAACAAAAGCCATGCAAATCCAAGCTCTCCCCGAGGTTTGCTCCATCATCCGTCCAGGAGCAGCCAGCGTTCCCTCTGCTGCACTTAGTTTTCCCTGCAGTTAATGTGACCCATCCTTGGCTTGAGTTAGATGTAAAGCGACAGGAGAAGGCGACGGCAGAGAATCAACCTGTGAGCAGCCGGGGAGAGTGGAGCAGCAGGAAGAAAAAGCCTCTTTAGTGTTTAGAGCTCAGATTTGATATTAAATAGACTTCTGGGTTGGCTTTTTTTTATTAAGAGCCACTGAGCATGTGGTCTGTAAAAACCCTGCAGTATAATTTGGTCTACTTTACTGAAGATAAACAAGATGCTCATTGCCAAAAAGAATTTTATTAGGAGCGACTTTTATTATCCACAAACACGGTTTCCACCGGGCTACGAATGTGAATAGCGGATGGGGACGGGGAGAGCTGAATCCTTGTTATTTTGCAATCGACTTGACATTAAAGTGGTCACAAATGAAGCCAAGATATTGTGCATGGGAAGGTTTGTGACATTTATAGCATAACGTCTGTCCTGATTGTCTCCTTTAAAAATCTACGCTGGTCAAACTGTGACATTAAGTGTCTAAATGGCCTGTTTAGTAGATTTCACAGTACAAATGGAGTTAATTTAATAACAGTGCCCTTTAATTAGACACACAGTTATTTCTGACATTTGTCCTTTAATGACGTTTCTTTGTCTCCTTACTGCTGTGAACAGTGGAGAAAGTAAAGAGTCAAAGTCGACCGTCATGGTCCTCCTAGCCCTGAAATCAACTTTTGATCAGCACAAAGATGCAAATGGCACCAGCAGAGTCCTAACAGGCTCCACAGAGATCCAGCCGTGTAATGTATGCACACTGCCTCAGCACGAGCAGAACTGTAAATGCTTTAGGATTTGACCCTCTCTTTCAAGGAGCCGCAGCGGCAAAAGTTCAAAGAATCAGCTCATACTTTCAAGCCGAAGATAAGACGGTCCATTCTTTTCATCAGCTGACATTGACTTAACGTGCTTAGGTTACGTTATGTGGTTTGTTTTGCACGTCTGTGTGCAATGCATGTCAGCAGTTATTTCTGTTCTGTGTGCATTTTCACAGAGGAAAAGACAGCAACAATCCTGCAACGTTACATCTAAAATCTTTACTGGCTTTTAGTGTGCGCAGTCATTGAGAGTATGGCTGCATCTAACCACTAGCACAGACAAATGAAACACTTCTATTGGTGTTTCTAGGGGGCGAGGACAGCTGCCATATTTTGGCATTTAATTTGGAGGACTAAATCTCAGTTGATGGATTAATCGTTTGGTCCATGAAACATCAGAAAAATGTTCATCATGACATTCCAAATACAATTTTCAAGCCTAAAATAACTGAAAAATCAGTTCACTGTGATATAAGGGGGTGAATATTTCAATTTTAAAAGGTTGAACCACCAAAATGTTTCCAAGCTAAAGTGTCAGACGATTAATCGATTATCAAAATAGCTGATATCTAATCGTTCGGACTCTTGAAAGATTGTGTCCAACCAATGCTGCCATCCTTGTTTCTTATTACACAAGACATGATGTGGAAAAGTAGCAATATAAGTAGCTCTTTAAGTTTACTTGGACACACTCTCACAGGGCTGCAGGACTTTTGGACACAAAAGAAACGCAATATCAGGATGATTGCAGTGTAATTCTCCTGATAATGCACCGTGGTTACCTTCAGGTGTTGTACCGCGTTCCTGCTGAGGTTATTTCTCTCTGGGCAAACATTGCATTGCATGTGGCCGCAGTATGCTGTCCGTCATGTGTCCTGTTGCACATTGGGAGTTCGTTTTTGTCGATATCATCACATGATCACAAGCCTGTGATCTTCCAGTGTAGAACATTTGACAAAGTGACACACATTGCACCTTTTCTAGAAAAAAAAAAGTCTTCCAATCAGATCTGCGTTTTGGAAGTGATCAATCAGAGTTGATTGTCTTTGGTCGCGTTGGTGTACTTCCCTTAAACTACACGATTTCACAGATGACTAGAAGCTTGGATCAGAAAGAAGCCAGTGAAGATAAATTCACTGCTGCCTCCCACCTAACACACACTTTCAACATACAGCCTTGCCCTCTGCCCTCGACATTTCCCTTCATACTGCGGTTACGTGGATAAAGACTGTATTTTTCATAAAACATAAATCACCGCAGGTCTGCGAGGTCAGACGCTCGTTTGAGCTAAACTAGGAGGCTTTCAGCTCTCTCTTGAACAGAATACTCAAACACCGCTTGATTTGTTTTAAACAGGGTGGGATGGCCCTAACCTTCTCTTAACACCTCACCCTATAACCCAGGCAGCGCGTGTCACAATGATCCTCTCGCTCTTCCACGACCGCATGTTGCTGCTTGTCACTCTGACGGAGGTTACGCCTCTCCATGCGAGTATATAGGTGACAGCGGAGGTGGAGAAGAATGAACCGTTGATAGTACATAGTTTAGAGCATACTATAGATCCGAGATGAAACTGGATGAAGGATGGGGCTGAGAGAAAAAGGTGGCTACAAAGTCGCACCAGCACCACAGATAGTGGCATGGATTTATCATGATGTAACCCACTTAGGTTACTGATATTTAGCACAGATTGTAACTTGCTGTCTGAAGAAAACCACAAATTTCCACATTTGATGATGGTATTCTCTTCCATCTACGAACATTCAGAATCTCATTGACCAATGAAAGGATATTTTGTTACATCGTATGTGTAGAATAGATAGAAGGAGGATGGATTTGGATAAATAACATTTTGAATTTTGGTTCAAGGATAGACGACAAGCCCTGTGATCAAAGTCGGACTGACGTATGTCAATGTGAGATGGCCATTAGTATGGATTATGCCGCTTTCAATCAAAAATGTTAAAATAGCTTTAATTAGGCCGATATGCTATGTGGAAACACGTAGAGCAGCCTTGATATTAATAGTTTACTGACTGGGGTGGACATAAACAGGAAAGTCGTGGCTCCGTACCATCCACATAAATCCATTTAAAATATTAAATGGTTTCTGGTGTTACATGTGTCTCATTACAGTGTTTTTAGGTTTATTTTGTAAGCTTGTTTTTGAGAAATCCGCCTGAAAAGATGATTTTTTTTTCCGACAGACCGCGACGATATTCATCTAAACAACCCTCTGCCTTTGCACTCTCTCTGCAACTAGAGGATGCAGAGGGGAAATGGCATCTCTCCCCTCAAATTGCATACAGTGCCGTGCCTTTCATTTGCACCCAGACGAGGTAAAGAAACACATGAAAAAACTCAGGCTTAACACAAACGAACGACCACTTGAATGAATTCTTTGGGTGCATTAGTTCCAGTTTCCTCTGCCTTTCTCGTCAGCAATCAAAGGAAGCAAGAATTTCATTTTTTTTATTTTGGCCTTGGATGTGTCTCTTTGCTGTTTGCACAAAACAAAATGATGGCAGAAACAAATAGAAGGCAGGTTAAGGTTAAAAGTGGTTTGCTAATGGATTCATTTGTTCGCCCTCTTCAGCTCACTCTCTCCTCCTACTGTAATTGGCTCTGCTGAAGCTTCTTCCCCTCCGAACTAGGTGACAGATGGCAGCCACAGTATTGAAAAGACTTCATATTATGCTCAAGGTTTGCCCTAATTTATATCTCGCGTCGGCTACCCAATCAAAGAAAAATGTTCCACAATTTAGACGAGCTCATAATATTGAAAGTTGCCACTGCAGCGACGTATTTTGTTGTGAGAAAGCATCGATCTTCTTAATTGCTGACATTAACAGCAGAATACAGAGCATGTTCCTGTGTGTGTGTGTGTGTATTTCACATAGAGGAATTAAACATATAAATCGTGTATGAGAGACACCATTAAAATAGGCAATGCTTGAAATGGGAAATTTTATTGAAGTAATCTTGTGGCAATATTAAGATTTGGCATTGCCAGTTCCACAGCTACTGTACATCTATAGTATATAAAGTCAACACACACTGTTTCATCAGGGTACAAAAGTGTTTATTACAGTGGCTACATGATGAAAACGAGTGTCGGCAGTCTTCCTCAGGGTCAATCAAACAAGTGAATTATGAACAACAACTTCAGTCACACACCTGAAGAATTTTCACAACCACCAGAAACTCAGAAACACACAATGGCACAGATAATAATAGAAAATATGTATGAATGAAAGCTATTTCACAGTTCATAGTGAAGAAAACCTGTAGTAAAGACGTGTACAAGTAAACAGTAAACAGTCTTCTTCTCAGATTTGTTTATTGAATTTTCAGTGACGCACCAGTATCAAAAGGTAACATTTCGAGTATCAATACAACGTCAGATATAACAAGTAATAAAAAAAGAAAAGCACAGAACAAAACAGAAACATAAAATGGTCACCCACTGCACCCCCCACTAAATAAAAGTCAAATATTAAATTCACTTAAACAGAAATAGATTTTTTTTAAAACAGTTCCTGCATGTTATAAATTCATATAAAGAGGAACTCTGTACATGTAGCAGACAGTCAGGGTGGCTACTCAGTCAATCAGTTCCTCGGCATGTGCAAACGGTCCCTAAGTTACATTAAACCTTGCAGGTGAAGCGTGAATCGTACGCCTAACTTTGTCCAACCCGACAAACTGAAGAATGTCCCTGATCCAAGAGGAGCGAGAGAGGCAGTGCAGGAGACTTCCACCTCGGCAAGATCACAAATAAATAGTCTTGAAACTAAAAAAATGAAAGAAATAAGAAGGAACATGAATAAAATAAGAAGATAAGAAGAAATATGTTTGGGGAATCAGCACCTAACTGATTTCATAAAAGGGTGAAAAACCTTCGTTCAGTCAGGATTTTCAGAAGCATTCAGCTTACAAATCCAAAAATGTTCCCTTTGTAACAGTCTTTTAAACCCTGACAGAGGAGTTCAGTGAGTGTTGCTTTAAAGATTTAGCATTTCACGTCTGTAACATTGTTGGAGGACCAAACATCTAGTATTTATTTATTCCTCCTCCTTTTCAAACCTACATTTCCCAAAATGCAACTTGAAATAACTGATTAATTTGGATAACAAACTATAAATGAAATCTCTCCTCCTCATGTCCAAATAAATATATACAGTGAAGGAAAATAGACTGGATCTTTAAGAAATTCAACACATTTTGAGTTTTGCAGCTTTTATAGGGAGGCACACATACCTCAGATAAACCTTGTGCACCTGTCACAGTTTGTGCAAGACGGATGGATGGATGGATGGATGGATGGATGGATGGATGGATGGATGGATGGATGGATGGATGCAGTGGGAAATTAAGAGGCAGATATGAAAGAAAACATTAAAGCTAATGAAAAAGTGTCCTCCATAATGAAAATGTGTGGTTACCTGCCGCTGTAAACAAATAAAAGTCTCAATGCAGCTGAAATTAAATAACCAGACCACTGCTTGCTGCTCCTCCGCCTCCCACTTGCACCAGGATATTGCTCACACATGCAGCGGGCTTGAATGGTGCTGCGGTGGAGAGCAGCCCGTTTAAAGAGACACATAATCACTGTTTGTGATACAGAATTAGCAAAAATCTGACAGCTCCTCTTTGTTTTTGCTCAAAATGATTCAGCAGTCAAACAATACATTCGCCCTCCCCCCTCGCTGCTGAGAGTTAAAAGGTTTTTTTGCCCACACTCACAATTTCAGTAGATTGAATAACATCTGAAATATGCAAATGGTGGGCAAATGATGGTGGTTATGTGAATGGGTGTGTTTGTGTCGTTGGTAACCAGTGTCCCTGCATCATGAGAAGCCATTATACTTTTTATGAATAGTGAATTCATGGATATGTTTGTCATAAAACTACCATGTTATTACCAGAGCACCAGCATGGAAACTTACTTTACATGGACATGACTGTGCTCCTTTGTAATGATGTTATTTACTTAACCTTTATTTAACCAGGATGGGTCCCATTCAGATTAAAAAGCTCCTTTTCAAGGGAGTCCTGACCAAGACAGGCAGCAGCACGAACTCAGAATAAGTCAAATTAAAACAGCTGCTAGACACACTGACATTATTGCAACACATAGCAATCTAGAAAAATAATAAAGTCAAACATGAAGTCATGCTGGTGTTAAAGAGTCTGGCAGCTGTTGGAATGAAGGACCTGTGGTAGCGCTCCTTCTTACATGGTGGGAGTTGCAGTCTGTTTCTGAAGGAGCTGGTTAAGGCCTCCACAGTCTCATGCAGGAGGTGAAAGAGGAGTTGTTCGCGATGATCAGCTCTCCCCGACTTCCTCTATGGAGTCCAGGAGGTAGACATCAGTGATGTCCAGCTGCTGGAAGCCCTCCGCTCCAGCAGCAGCTATCGTTTTTCCAATCTGACTCTCATTTGTGGTCTGATGAACGGTAAATCCATCAACTTCAGTGCCCTATAATGCTGTTTTACAGGCTACCTGTAACCTGTTGAGGCCTTTGTCATATTGAAGTGGACATGCACAGACAAATCTCCATGTGCATTTGGAAAGTGTAGCCAAAGACATCTAACAGATCACTGAAATCGTTAGGATTCATCCTGCGGGTGACTGATATCTGTCCAAATTTTCATGGTAATCCGTCCAATAGTTGTTGAGCTGTATCCAACATTTGCTAACATGGCAAAACTGGGATGCCAACGCTGCAGTTGGTGTTGAGCCTAAGCTGTGCAAATTCATGAATGAGTGTGACCTGGACAAAGTGGAACATTGTGTTATTTTTGAACATGCTCATGCACAAGCTCTACCTTCCTGACACATTTCAGGAATAGCACGGCCCATTTACTGACCACCTCTTGTCTAATACCCCCCCTCCAGTACCGACTTTGTACGTGGCTCCATTGTTTCTCTTCAGTCTGTATCTATTCATGGCGCATAAACAGACCCAGGTGGCTCCTCTGGAGGGGAAAAAAAAAAGAAAGAAACCACCACACTTATTCCTCTTGATTCCTGCTGTTACATAGATGGATGCAGTTTGAGAAATAAGGATTTAAGTGCTCCTTTACTTGAATGGCCGGGTGCAGGCTCCCTTTGCGTGTTCTTCCATCTGCTGAGCAAAACCTGAACCAGATGTACGAGAGAGCTTTGATATTCCCCGTCGGTGGCAATCTGCGTCTGACTTGATTTTCATTAAAGATGAAAGGGGACAAGCACAATAAGCAAATCCCGCTAAATGCCTGGGTGTGTACACAATACAGTATGCACATAATACCTTCAGTCTTTTTTATGTGTGCATTTCTTTGTGTGGCAAGCCACCCACAAGCATTTGATGGGGATACAGGGAGCCATGACCAAAGGCATTGAGTATAATTAGCTTTGCAGCGTTTGTGTTTGAGTTTTATCAGGGGCATATTTATTTCAATTTATGAGTGCATGCCTACTTCTTGACCCACCAAACCACCCACACAGAGAGAGATGACATTTTCCTGTTTATCCTATCTGACTGGTTGATGAAACTTCAGTCTCTCACAGGTGATCCGTCTGCAAGATGTAGCCAGCCAGAGATCTGTGATAGAATCCAAAGATTTTAATAAAAGTCTAATTTTTCTTACACTGATTTGGGTTGGAAATATGGACAAAATCATATTTTGTAATGTCTTTTACTATATAAATGTATTTGTTATTATAAGTTGACGGGTAATGAGCAGCACAAGACAGGCACAACTGTTTTGTGGGAAAGAATTTGTAGCTAAGGCAAATGTTAGTGAACTAAAACAATCAAACAAGCTCAGAAAATCATGTCACTTCACTGTAATATAAGAAACAACAACACAATAACACTGTCATCGTGAGTTGCTCGCATGGCTGTAGTCTTGTGCTTCACCTGTCTCTCCACTCCAGTTTATTTAAAAAGCATTTGAAACTGGGCTGATTGTTAAAAATTGTAGATCAGTATCGTAGATCACTTTTGTAGCTCACCGCCTCTCTTTCTGTTCTTCCAGCTCTGGAGGGACCCTGAACATTGCGACCACAGGCTGGCCCAGGTCACGTTGATGCTGGTGGCTGCTCCCCAGTACTCCTCCTCCCGCCACCTGCTCCTGCGCCGCTCCCACCTCCCCGCCTGCCATGGCTATGAGCAGTGACCCAGGCTGCGAGAGGCTGGACCCCGACTCTGACAAACAGACCGGCAGTCTCACAGACACAATGGCTGCCATGACCACAAAAGACTCGGACGGCTCAACCGCCAACGGCGTGAGGAACGGGGCGGCTCAGAAGGACGGGGCTCAAGCCAAGAGGACTCCTCCGGTGCGGCCTCACCTGACCGGGAGGAAGTTGTCGCTGCAGGAGAGAGGCACTTACCTGTCGTCAGGTTCTGGAGGAGGATACACGCACGTATCCCCTCGTGTGGCTCGGAGGCCCACCGTGGAGTCTAAACGTGTGTCCATATCGGACTCTCAGGTGAGGAAGTCATTTATACTCCATATTTATTAATAAATATCAGTAATATTATTACACTGAGATGAACAGAAGATATGACGGCAGATATTGACCACACTGTTGACAAAATCCAATAAAAACCTCCTCTAATCTGGACATTCGCTGACATGAATTTCTGCAGTTGGGTTTGACAGGTGGTACCATAGCAGGGAGTGAAGCACAAACAGGGAGAAAGCGGCTCCATTGTGCTAATGAGAGCACTTGTCATAACTAGATACAAGCTCCGTATAATCTTGGTATTTCTGCGTTATCACCAAAGAACGAGGAGCTAAAAGGCCGGCGGACAACATGACAGGAAGAAGGAAGCGCAAGAAGGTCTGTGCATTCAGTCCCCCATTAGCACCCATCATGGGAACATGCCTCTGTGTAATAGCTGATTCACATTAAGGCGTCATATATAATACTCCACGCTCTGCGCTGCGAGCCGACACGTGTCGTAATGAGATGCGTGTTCTGATGTCGGCTTCGACAAGAGCAGCTTCGACTGTTTCATTAGACGGACGTGCAATGCATTCCGGGCAGCGCCATGCTGCCGGATCCACCATAAAAGAAGTGCAAGCTAATGATTTGGCATAATAATTACGTGGAGCATTTCTGCTTGTTTTCCTGCGCGTGCATGTCTGTTTATATAACTGATGGGGAATTTGATACAGCGTTGGTGACAGCGAATACCTTTCCTGTTGTATTTTTTACACACTGCAATATTTTTATTACATTTTCTGACATGAGCACAGACAACAAAACAACAAAACAGCATGGCCACAAAAACAAATCTCTGACTACCTGTCGTGTGATATAAGACAGTACAATACACTCGGGAAAATCTTCTCCCTATATTAATAAGCTGTGAGAGAATCACTGGGAGGATGTGAGAGGCAAGTATATGCACATACACATATATACACAATCACACATATACATAAGGAAATTCTCACTCCTATTACATTAATTGACAGCAAATGATGCAGCAAATACAAATCTGTAAAGAAAGAAAAGTAATAAAAGAAGATAGCAATGTCAATTTAGGGAGAAAATAAAAATCAATTAAAAAATAATTAAAAGTAAATTTAATGTCCGACCTTATGACCCGAAAACATCAATTAGCCAGTTTCCTTCGTTGCCAGCTATCGTCCCTTTTTAATACAATGGCTGTGAGTCTTTTACCTACATATTTAAAGAAAGGGGTCCAAATCCTACAAAGATCATCCATCTTACATTTGAATCTGTATGTTAGGTTTTCCATTGGTAGTAAGTCACACTGCAGTTTTAGATTAAAGCCGTTCAGGTTGTTATAAGTCACACAGCCACGTCTGATCCACAAGAAAAAGCATTTCCCTTGCTGGCCTCTTACGCTGGAAACTTTCCAATCCATACCTTTCTGCACGTTCAGTAAAGAAAATCAAAGTGTCAAACTCATGAAACTACCTGCTTCATCGCCTGCTTTTCAGGGTTTCTGGTAGGCAAGCCACGGTGATATGTTAGATGTGGGTGTATATCAGCATACGTTTTTGACAAGTACAGTCATTCAAAGTCACTCAACTCTTCCTGGGTGCTTACTGTGACTGATGATTGCATAAGTGATGATCTATATTGTATCATATTAGCTTTTTAGATTCTTTAAAATAGCGTTTATTTACATTCTTCCTGAGAGTTACATGAGAAGATTGATCATGATTTGTTTAAGAGCCAGGAGACTTTCATTTGTCCACCTATCAGCACATCTAAAGCTCACAACTCATCAACCGTACAGTGAGGTTGCAGTCAAAGACTCTGTCAGAGACTCACGGAAGTGATCAGCTAAGAAATATTTCCACAGTCCCACAACTTCCTGCAAAACAGGTTTGAGTTTTTCTATGGAACAAACAAATTAGATATGAAGCTTTCAATTAGCACGCTTCAGAGATGGCACTGCTGACCTCAGCTTCATATTTAGCATGATTTTCTAACTCTCAACAGGGGAAAGCGAAGAAGCATATTTGCCAATAAGTTGAATTACCACTTTAGAACTGTACTTATGGAGACAGTTGATTGCTTATGAATGAAGATGAGCGTAACGTGCAGCTGAAAGCACGCATGCATCTGTGCTGGGTGACTCCCCGAATCTCCATTTTCCTCCGACTTTTTTCCAACTCAGACTGAACATTAAAAATTCATGACATCTGCCAGGATGTGGAACCCCTCTGAACTGAACAGACTTGCTGCCACAGACTCGCAGTCCTGCCTCTGTGTCCTTCTCTGTCTGAAAATGGACTTGCAGCTGTCACAGCTCTCTCTGTTGCTTTTGTTTTCCTGCTTTTACTGCATCTTCAGTGCGACGCAGCAGAGAGAGGGAAACGTCTTTTTCTTGCACAAACATCCGTTATTACTGAATTTCTGGTTACTTAATGTAACAGCAGTTACCACAAAGGGAAGAATGACTTACATATTCATGTTTTTCGAATCCTCCTAACTTCAATGTTGACAAAAAACATTGCCAAATCCCAAACTAAGCCGCGTGAGGAATTATTATGTGTACGTCTTATGTAGCCTGTTGTTTCCTCTGTGTTGCAGGAAGCTTCTTTGGGTTCTCACTCTTGACTCTTTCTCATTGCATTTGTGATTCTTTCTCACCATATTTTGTACACATAATGTGTGTAATTTTGTGGGAAGTGGGATGAATGTTGTAACAAATTCACTTCTCTGTTCTGTGGGTTAAAGTTAGCATTAGGAAAATCCACAGAGAACTTCCTCAAAGTCACGGAGGGTTAAATGTTTGATTTGTGTCACGACTGGATATAAAGGGAAGCTTATTTTTATAGCCAATAATCACAGGGGGTCTACACCCACCTACATTATGAAATAATAGATATAAATGCAACTCAAACCAAAAAAAGGAGAACATGGAAAATATTTCACAATAAATATTTCACAATAAACTGCATCTGCTCTATTGTACTTTTCTTTTTTTTTCTGAAAAGACTGCAAGTTTCGAAAATGTCCACTTGATTTGTCAAATAGAAACTGTTGATGCTTCATTTTAGCTTAAGCTTAAGTGCTCATTTTTACATTTACCAAAGAGATTTCTTCAAGGCCGGTGTGTGTGACCAATAATGTATTCAATATATGTGTGTGTGTGTGTGTGTGTGTGTGTGTGTGTGTGTGTGTGTGTGTGTGTGTTACAGACAAAGCAGATGTCCATCTGAAATGAACATTTCCATACTAACTAATCCCGCAGCACTCTGCGAGGACTCTCGGGATCATTTTTTTTGCAAAATAGATTTTTGCAGCTCTTTGCTGATGCGTCCTTTTTTTTTTTTTCTGCTTGTATTTGTATTCATAACCACTTTGTATTCAGAGCGACTTCTCTGCTCTTACACCCGCATGGATTAAAATGAAATACTCCCTCGTTTTCATAGTGCTGAATAGAAATCGCCACGATGATGCTGAAAAGTGATATACGGGTGAACTGAATGTGCGCAAGGAGTCTCTTTTGAAACTTTCTTGTCAAAAGTTCTTGTACATTGAATCTATTATGTCTGACTAACCGTCTATTAAAATTAGCAGCAGGAGCAAAAATGGAAATCAGTAACTTTGGCAGCCCCTTGAGCAGAGACGAATGTTCCTGTCTTCACAGTTCATTAGAACAGTAAATGATGTGCTTATCTCCATCACTGACAAGTACAGCAGCAGTGGATACATGCAGCACTCAATCTGTGTGTTCATTTCTTGTTTTAGTTGATCCTCTTTTCATGTGCCATGACCAAAGGAAACACACATCATGACAGGTTGAGGAAATAGCTTTAAACGTGCAGGCGCACAGACACAAGTTCCCTTTTTGTTACACACTTCCTGAGGCGGGCATGCTTATTATTCATCGTACGAATGAAATGCACGGTCATTGATTGTGAGTGGCGCGGTGGCAGTGATCTAGTTGTTATGCACTCATATTGATCAGTTGTTGAGTAATGGCTGGAGAGATGTGGAGAGTTTGGTTCAGATCAGACCCGGTGGAGGGCAAAGTGAGACGTGAAGTCAAACAGGGAGAGGCTGCATACTGAGGGAAGACGGCGGCGCTGTTAATGTAAAGCAGTAGTCTTAATGATTTTATCGTGGCCCACTGGAGCATTTGAGTTTGACTCATGTGTGCGTGCATGTGTGGCAGATGTATTTAAGGCTTTCTGCATGGCCCTCTTTATCCATTAGCCCTGACAGAGTATTAACTGCAGTGCAGAGCCCACTGAGCATGTGCTGGCAAACTGTGAACCCAGTGGAAGTCCTCTCAGACAATCCCTCCTGCCGCTCTCTTCTTTGGATTCTCCTCATTTGCCTCTCGCTTTATCCTCCACCGCCCTATTTTCTCTTCTCCCTTTATCTCTCCTCAAGCAGTCCACGCAATCCTTTTTTTTTCAAGTTCCACTGCTTGCTTCACCTACCAAAGCCATCTTCTATTCAATCTCCCACCCCTTTGTCATAATCCCTGCCCACAGCACTTCACACCATCATACCCTTCAGTGCGTAACCCTCCGATGCACAACCCTCACATCTCCTGCAGTACTAACAGTTCAGTACCCGGCTACATAACCAGCATATTATGTAACCCGCTGTCATATTTTCTAAAATATCTTGCCTGGTGGCGTGCAAAGTCCTGCCCTACGCCATGAGTTGGTGCAGTACTTTCTATTTTGTTCCATCTGTGTTCTCCTACCTCCTCTCATCCTGTAAACACGTTCCAGTATGAAGCCTCGGGCGCTGGTCAGGCTCACACACACACACACACACACACACACACACACACACACACACACACACACACACTCACTAAGCCATCACCCCCCAAATGTAATGAGAGAACTGCTTTCAATCCATTTTCCCCACAGCTCCATCGCCTTCTTTTTTCACACTTACATCACTGCTCACTCCCTGCTCACTGACTTTGCTGTCTGTTCTCCCCCCCTCCCTCTCTCTCTCTACCTCAGCCTCAGCCTACCTCCATGGAAATGCTCCCTACCACCAAACTCTCCTCCCCCCCTCTCCCTGTCCTCCCCCTCTCCGTCTCGCTCTCTGTCCTGCTGTGGTCTGCTCTCTTCTGCCATGCCCCTGGCTGACTCTGTGCTGTAGCAGTGGTTGCTATGGAACTGCAAATCAGCCATTTAAGCAGTAGCACTCTAATGGATTTGCAGACAGTAAACAGAAACTACAGACTGCATCGTTACCTACATGTCAGAAATAAATGACTTTCAACACATATATATACACACACACACAGCAGGGACGCTTTGTTCCCGTACCAAAGACGACACGGTTTCTTTTTGCTTCATTATGAAAGCATTCTCTCTGCTGCTGCTGCTGCTGCTCATCATATTTATGTTAATGATGTATCTCCTCATGTCCCTGTCTTTCTCTGTCCCCCATCACAGGACTGTATCCAGTTGAACCAGTATAAGCTGAAGAGTGAGATTGGAAAGGTGAGTTTGTGGATCGTGATTTGGACAAATAGCAGCATCTCTAAGACGACCTTTGGCTCAATTCAACCGTTAAATGAGGAAAATGGACACCAAAAATCATTCACAGCATGTGCAGACTAACAGATATGTCATTTCTGCATTGTTAGGGACATCTACCTCTGTACCTGCTCAGGTCCTGCTTCTAGAAATATGCTAATATCCTGCTATAAAACAAGAGAGTTTACAGCTTTGCAGAGCTGCATGGCTCAGTATGACAGTGATATTAAGTATGTGACATCCACAATGTCCATATAAGTTTAGTGTTTTAGCACTAAACACAAATCGCAGTTGAAGCTGAAGAGAATGTCAACCGATGGCTCCCACAAGTTCTTGAAATCCTGTAAAGTTTTTAAAAATATACATTGAAAGTGTTTGAATATATATATTTTGTGCAAGAATAGAAATGTAAGTTCTCTGGATATATTTTCTTTCTTTAGGCTACATTCTGCTAGCAAGTTCTCTGGATATATTTTCTTTCTTTAGGCTACATTCTGCTAGCTCTGTTTATAAAAAATCCTCTCTGCTGTAGCTCTAATGAACCATGATTCTGGTGTCAACATATGCTAGGTTGGAATCGGGCCTGGAAAGTCCTTGGAAAAAGTCCTAGAATTTGATAATTAAGTAGGTGTAGGAACCTTGTCAATCTCATGATGGAGCTCGATGCAAAGTCAAGGGGATCGCCAAGGTCATTAAGTCTTCATCCTTTGGGGATTAAAATGTCATCCATCTGGTTAACAGAGAGACTTTAGTCTAAGAGGGGAAAAAAGTGTTTTGAGGGGCAGAATTAGTTTTGTAAGCTGCAACTTTTAAAACTTTACAGAGGAAACTTTACTGAGTACAACATCGCTCAGTCTGACAGCACACCAGATTCGCATTTCAAAAAGTGATGCTTGGAGATAAACACTTTTGTGCTTATCACACTGGGGAATTCATTGTGGCAGCAACAGAAAATTGGAAGAAAAAAAAGGCAAATTGAAAAGAGCGAAGTGCATCATCATTTAACGCAACAATGCGAATCAGGAGGTGTTTTTTTTTAGATAGGTATCTAAGGGAAAATGCTTATTCCCAGTAGAGATATTGTTATATATTAAAGTAGTAGGTATTAATATCCAATAATTTGGAACAATAGTATCAAATGAGAAATGGAAAAAGTGGTATCAAATCAACATGGAGAATTTTAGGCGTTAACATGGAACACTGCCACTTTTGTGACACCGGCTCAACCTTCTTAGATACACTGTGAAGAATTCACACTCTTACATGTGTTGACCAAAGCTCATAAATGTTTTTTTTATCCTCCATAAGAAACAATTTCTTCTAAGGATGAATCAATCAGATGAGTCATTTATGATCAGCTGGCAATTTTGGCTGTATCAGACATTGACGTGGATGTAACTCGTTTTATTTATGTTTGATCAGCTTTTTGAGGAGTTTTGTTACTAGGAGGAAAAAAAAGGACTAAGATGGAAAACACACATCCTGGGGAAGTGTGTGTGTGTGTGTGTAGGTGTGTTTGTGTGTGTGGGAGAAGCCACTGTGCTGCCAAAGAATAAAAATGTTTTTTTTGGGGGGGTTTTGTGAGTGGAAGCAGTGCTGCCTTGAAAACATTCTGCCAGTATGGTGCTGCCGTCTGTTCTGAACAGAAGCCCTCACCAGTTTTCTTGATGACCCACTTTGTTTTAATGTAGAGCTGCACCACAAATCAGTGCACATCATTGAACTATCACTGCATATGACCATGTAATCTCTTTGTTGTTGCGTTGCAGGGCTCCTACGGGGTGGTCAAACTCGCCTACAATGAGGACGATGACAAACATTATGTAAGTTCTTCCTGATTAAAGATTGAAATGCGGCCCCTCTGCAGCCGCACAAGAGCTTTACAGGATCTCACCAGCACTATTGATTTTTTTTTTTTTTTTCCCAAGCTGTGAATTCAATCCCATCAAATTGCATTAGTTGCCTTGGGAGAAACAAGAGTGCATCCATGACTTCATTTTCTATCTTCAAAGCAGTGCTGCTGTTGCTTTGTGTATCATGTGGCTGCTTTTTCGGTCAGCTCGCAGGGGAGAATCTGGATATGAGATTTTAGTCATTTTAGGCGTTCCCATCAAGGTGATCTGCTCTGCTAAAAGCTCTCCAAACTCCAAATGTTAGCCGTCTTATATCCAAACATAACTAAGCTGCCCTGTACAGTAACAACAATGAAAGGGTTTGGATGAGTCATGTCGACTACAGCTGCCGACACAGGATGAGTTTAAGATGTACTCTTGAACCGGTGCCAGCAGGAGCTTGGAGCGAAATACAACCCAATATTAAATAAAAGGCAGCTTGTAAATGGGTTGATGCAGAATGGTAAACAACGGGAGTTTATGTAAGGACAGAGACGAGACCTATAAGATGAGAAAAATATTATTACAAAGGAGTGCATATATAAACTGTCCCTCTGGGAGGGGGAAGTAATGACATGCAGCTTTAAATAACGTCGACCTGCAGAGCTTCTCTCTGTCTTTAAAAATAACAAAATAACCCTGATTATGTCATGACGCCAACAACTTTATCAAGATGTAGTCCTAATATTTAGCAATAGATGTACTAAACATATGTCAACGTCTTTTTCAGTTTTAATTTTGAACTACCGGTACATTTGGATGAAAATCTGACTGAAGTCATCTGCTTTGTAAACCCAGCGTGCACCCTGACCTGTCATAAATCTCTCTCTATATATATATGTATCAACCAAAATCACATATTCCTGAGAATGGAAACAATTTTGATTAATAATACATCAAATGCAACTCATTTTAATCTTAATCTGTCCCATCTGCCTCCTGCATTTCTGTGTGTGTGTGTGTGTGTGTGTGTGTGTGTGTGTATAGGTATATAAAGCTTTCATGTGCGTGCGTCCACATTTAGTCGCGTCTTTGTTTCTGCTTTATGTGGCCGTGTTGTCATATTTGATGCTGATTGTTGACACTGATGGAAAATGTTACCTTCGGGGAACAGGCTGCAGGTTATTGCAGGCTGGCTCAAATGACAGACACATCAGAAATAACAAAGGGAAGAAGAGATGAGTAATGACGGCATGGAAGGGTGATTCTATTTCCTGGCAATCTGAGTCGGTTTCGCACAAACTGATTGGATTTTTGCATGTGGAGCATCTGCAGCGCGAGCCCACGTACAGTATGCACAAATATCATCGGATACACGCAGATACCAAGCGCAGGAAAGATAATATCCAAACAAGAGCGGCTCCTGTACAATCTCGCAGTCCGTCTGTACCAGGTTCATATGAAAATCTTTTAATTTTAGTCAAAATATGAATGTTTGTGACTCTTTTTTCAAGAAATGATTTAGTTACTGAGTCAGAAATTCAGTTTTTGGCCTTGGCATCAGCGTCCTTAGGAAAACACTGAGAAATATTTGTGTTGATGAAGCGGCAGTAGTTACTGGAATGAATGAAGCTTGGCTTCGGGATGAAACTAAAATTATATGATGACTAACTCTCACCACTGTTATCTTCTCTGAGTGATTGCTGGAAACCGGGTTTTATTGTCCGACACCATCAGCAGGTTATTAAAGGTCTTTGAATCGTGCATGCGTTTGTTTGCGGTGTCCTGTGTCGTATAATTACCCGGCTCACAACTCAGATCGGCAGGCATCCAGTTGTGACGCGTGCCAATCAAGCAGTCCTCGGCGAGGAGGAGGGAGGGGGTCAAAGTGAAGCTAATTCATGCAGCATTCACTCAGCTCATTCACTCATCCAGAATGGTGAAGCGATGAATTTAAATAGGTCATTATAAGCAGATATTTGCTCTCAGTAGCGAAAGCAGAGTCCTAATTTCTCTTTCATTTGCTTGATAAGTGCCTCTGAGTGTCTCTCTAAATCACTTCCAGGAGAACACACACACACACACACTTTGCTTTCATGAAATTAAAATTAAAACCAATCAAACAATGTACAAAAAATATAAATAAATACAGTACAGGCAACACAACAAACTTCCCCGGTTACCTGGTACAATAAGGTCCCCTAAAGCCCCAAGTTCACAGGGAACAAAGCAGCACGTGATCCAGCATTACTCTGTGTTGTTTCATCTCACCGCTATCAGCCTCTCTGTTTACCGTTCACTCTCCTACAGCTGTATCAGACCTCTGTTAAATAACTGCTAATGCAACTCCAACATTTCCCATTGTTGCGAACACGCGGTGGCTTTTAGTGCAGAGCAGTCACATGAATATCAATGCGTTTGTGGCAGAGGTTAGCGCTGACATCGCATCAAAATGTATCCACGAAGCAGTTTCCACTGTTTTCATTTTGACATGGGGTCATGTTTAAATATCGCAGGGATTAATGGGGATGATGACTTCTTTATTTCAAAGAATGTGAGTTTGTTTGGCTGCATTGTGATCGGACACGCTCGCTGCTGTTTCTGACACTGAAGTAGCACCTCGAGTTTGCGCAATTTAAACCGTTTATTATCACCACAGGCTACAATTTTAAGGACTTAAAGGTGGCTCTAAGATTTCTGCCCTTAAATGCAGTCTTATAATTTTTAGTATTAAGTATTGTGTGGGCACTGTGGGTAAAAAAATCTCATTTGAAAAATGACACGTACATGGTGAATATTCTCATGTAAAATGTGTTTACTCAAATTACCACACAGTGCAGAAGTCTTGCTACAGAAAAGGTCACAGTAAGGAAACAATACGGCGACTGAAATCTTGTTCCACCTCTTACAAGATGTATCTGCTGCGGTCGAGCTTTTGACACCCTTTGAATAAGTCACCAGTATGATTTTAGGACATAAGCAGAAGAACGGGTCCTTAACTGAGCTCATATTTCCCTTTCAGTGTGTCCTTTAAATCAGTTTTCCTCTGTTATTGCTATACTTTGTTGAACAACAGAATCTAATCATTCCAAATTTCAATGACGCACCTACACCTGCCTACACAGTCTGAGCTTTTGAGATGGCAGCTATTTACCGGAGCTCCATCATCAATTCCAGATTGTGTATTGAACCCGCGGTCATGAATAATATAATCGTATAATCTTTACAGCGGGAAAAGCTGCAATAATTCTAAATGTTGCTTGAGATTTTTTTAACTGTTTGATGACTGTGGCTGAGTCATTAACCACCCTCCTACAAGTCTACAGAGAGACCCACACACACACACACGCAGGCAGCACACCATGGAAACTGTGTACAGGAGAGGCTGTGCTTTCTTGCCAAACCTGGTTTCTGCACAGTCATAGCCATGGCGACCGGAGTTTTTAAAAGAAACTACTGAGCTTTATATGAGTGAAACCGTTTGTGATGCTGGAGAAGTAGAAAATGTTTGAAACTTAACATGAATTAGTGATCAGCGGAGTCACATCAGCAGTCTGCCAGCGTGCTGCAGGTGGTTGTATTATTTTGTAGAGATGTCTGATTCCTTGTAACGAGACATCATTATAACACATACACACATACACACACAGACACAGTTGTCCTTAAAAAAAAACAATGCTCTTTCCCTTGAAAGATTGGGTTGCCTCAGAGGTATCTGTTCAAGTCCTCTCCTGACCTTTTACAAAGGATAATAACGCAGATAACGCATCCATTGACACGAGAACCTCCTCGGTTTTTAAAGGCCCAGGTAAATCTTAAAGGTGTCTCATTCTATGTGTGTTTTCATGTTCATTTGCATTAAAGCTTAACTAAAAGGGTATTTTATTTTATTATATTGGATTCTATCTACATAGAAACAGTATATATATCTTGTTTTCTTTTTGGGGGGTTTAATTTTTGACAGATGCATAGTTTTTAGGCTTTTCTTTTTTCTTTTTTAACTAACTGTATGTGAATGTGTTGCATGATCAAAATCATTTTCCACATTCCTAGGCTATGAAGGTGGTGTCCAAGAAGAAGTTAATGAAGCAGTGTGGTTTTCCACGTAAGTCATGCTCTATTCTGTTTATTCTGTTTTTCGAGAAAAGTGAGGAGCCGCGCTGTGAATGACCCCCACACCCCTGGATGAGACGTATTTGTTTGTGCAGGCGCTCGCACAGTTTACCGTCCGCTTAGACTGTCTGTCAGAGTGTTTACAAAGGATGTTAACGAGGAAGTAACATAATCACCATTACAAACACCGCCATGAAAGGTCAACTGTAAATGTCATTTGTCATTTGTCAGCTACGGAAAAGGTTAAATCATCTGCGCCGGATTAAATTGTAAATGGACTGTACTTGTACCCACCGGCCACTTCATTAGGTACAGCCCAGTGTGATCCAATACAACTCCATTACGCTCTATTTAGATACATGAGAGGGCCATAATATTGGAAATACCTCTCAATGCATGCAGTCCAGTTTAACACTACTGCAAACTACAACCGCAATAGTAAACTTGATAGTTAAATCAATACCTTTTGTTACAGTGTCAACAAAAACTGAAAATTTTATGGCAGCTGCAGGCGGCTTGGTTGCCATGCAAGGAGGCACCCCTGCCAACTGCTCATCAGAAAAGAGCTAATCATTCACACACCGATGGCACAGCCTTGGGGAGCAATTTGGGGTTCAGTGTCTTGCCCGGGTACACTTTGACATGCAGACTGTAGCCGGGGATCAAACCACCGATAGTTAGTGGACGACCCGCTCTATCTCCTGAGCCTTTAGATCTTGTTACGTGAAAAGGATTGTACTCCTTGTACTCTGATGACAAGGTGTGAAATTAAAAACACAAGCCTGCCTACTCAGCTGGTTATGTTGAGGTTATAGATGTTTTTAGTAGATTTAGTTCTTGGTCTGCTAATCTCCAATCACCAAGATTACAGGTCATTGAAAAAAAAAAAGATTTATTATGTGAAGGTTTCAAAACTGAGACGGCAAATGGCAGAAGTGGTTGAGTGGTCGGGCTTGTTGGGGGTTGTGTTTTTAATTTCACGCCTTGCTATCGGAAAGCACAATGAGTACAAGGTCAGAAACCAAGAAACTTTTCCTGTCACTTCATCTTGTTATATACTTGTTTTTCCACATTTCTTGTTATCGCTGGATAAGCTGGTGTGTTGTTATGACAAGAAACATCTATATGGTGTTAAAATAAGGACATGCAGAGATTGGAGCCTGCATCTGATTTTTGTTCTCATAATTCTCTTGTTGCTCAGGAGAGAATCTGTGTCAGACTCCTTGTCAGAACTAATCATGATCAAATGAAACATTTAGTTCAGTTACGTGTGTGGTTTGTGTGGTGGTCTGCAGGTCGTCCACCCCCAAGAGGACCCAAGGCAGCCCAAGGAGAGCAGCCCAAAATCTTAGGACCCCTGGAGAGGGTCTACCAAGAGATTGCCATCCTTAAAAAACTGGACCATATCAACATTGTGAAGCTGGTGGAGGTAAGAGCATCTCTGATGAAATCACATGTATACTGCATGTCCTGTGCTTGGTGCTCAGTGTCCCCTTAGAAGCTGTTGAGCCTGGTTACATTGCCGGCTTGCACAGCTCCTGTTCTGGCACGACACTGGGTATAAAAATACCTGTGGTACAAACACTAACAGTCTCCCAATGCTCTGAGCTCACAGTCTGAGACATCCAGCTGACAAACTAAACTAACAACATCTACAGTTCACAGCAACTTTACTGTGCATCAGGAAACTCTGTAAATCACAGAGTTGAAGCAGGTGATCGTACATAGTGCAAATTACATCGTGCAAGAAGAGGCTGTAGAGTAGGAATGACAGATACACCATTCACCAGATTACAATTCAGTGTAGCAAAAATGATTTAAAATCAGTTTTTCTATGGTAGAAAAGTTACACAATGTTGCTTTAAATGAAAAAGTGGCAAGTCTGCAGTATGCAAATGTGTGATTTCATGACTGTTTCTCTGATAATAGCATGTGGACATCCACAGCAGGCTTCAAATCCATTGTGGTTAGCATTAATCTTATGTTCAGATACTCTTTCTCACCGTGTACCCTGACTCATACTTGGTTTTTATGTCATAACAGTTTATGTCAGACCAAAAACATGAATGAAACCGTGTGCTGCCAAGAAAACAGGTTGAGAAAATCAGATATCACAGCAAATATCACACACTGGACTTTTATGATGTTTGCGCAATAAATAGTGGAGCAACAAAAACAGAAACAAAGACACGTTGAATTTTAAAGATGGATAGATCTCACTTTCTATAGAGGCAGTTGTTTATGAAAAATGATAGCCCGTTTTGAAGACGTGTCTCGAGAAGCCCGCGGCTTCCTTGTGATATTATCAGAGTGTTTTTCAATCTTGGCCAGATGGTGGGGGCGCCGCCACCATGGACGGGAGTTAAGCTCACGGAGTCAGTCAGTAGGAAAGCTGTCTAGCTTCTGCCAGAAATATAAAAGAGTTTTCAAGTAGAAAAGCACAGTACTTGTGCTCCTCTGCTCGCTCCAACAGTGAAGACCCACATACACCCACTCATCTCTTTCCTTCTTTGTCTGCCCTCACTCTCACTCTCATAATGGGCATGTGAGCAACGGGAAAACCTGCTTTCCTCTCCTCTCTCTCTCTGTCTCTGTCTCTTGGTCATCCATTTAAATGGGCTGTGCTTGGGTCAGGATCACATTCATTATGGATTTCCAACTGATTCCTGTGAGACTGCAGTCCAGTTCCTCTAATTATGAATAGATTTTTTTTCTCTCGTTTTGAAGCATTAAAGCGGACGCCGAGTGGAACAGATTAAAACTGATGAAAGTGATATGGCCATTTGTCACAGACGGTTGGGAAGAGAAAGTAAAGCCGGCCTCATACTCGCCAAGGCATACAGTCGTTATGAGAAAAGACACTTCCCACGCCTCAGTTTGTCGTTTCCCCCGTAAGCCGTATCTCAGCTTTTAATGCATGTTAGTCGCCACATTAATCAACAGCTACAAACAAGATTCCGAGGCTACTCATGGTTTGCATTGCATAATTTTTTCTATGTGGAATAAAGGGAGAGAAACGATGGACAATGCCAGAACAATGTTCATTTAAACAAACCCATTTAAGACACCATGAGCAAACATTCACCTGCTGACTCTTTAAAAACTGACATGGGTAAATACTGCTCCTGTTGCTTCAGAGACGATTTCCTGCCTTTGTGTTTTGTCCAACACTGTGTGTACTGTGTGACTTCAATTTAACAGGATGTTGTATTTGAACAGATACTCCTCCAGATGGAGGCTGGATTATCAACCATCAAATTTCATGAAGCAGAACGAGAGAAGGCGCCTTAGTTTGTTTTCTTCTTTTTATTGTACACATTCTTTGTCTGGCATGGCGCCTGCATTACCCACAGTGCAACAGGACCACAGGACAGTTAGGCCTCACAAAATCAGTCCATTTTGTCATTGCCATTGTGTATATTGAGTGAATTATGTCAATCCAGACCTCATTTTAAGGGAGTGCTGCAGTGTTAGGGCTTTTTTTTACCTGCAGAAAACGGATTCTGTCTTTGGGTTTTACCTCCTGCGGCCTATCGCATGGATATAAAACATCAAATCTCAAAGGATTAGTGTATCTGAGCACTTCCTTTATAGTCTGATGGACATTCTTCCAGAAGGCAGTTAGGACCAAAACATATGATTGTGGTTTGCATTATTGGCCTGACATTGTCTGAGTTGGAAGTTCTGTATTGTTCTTGCTGAGGATTGAGGATTGTTTGTAGTAACCCTCAGATTTTTCTGGTCTTTAACCCCAACCAACACCTTGTTTCAATTTTTACTAAGCTCCCTCTTGCATGCAGGTATGCAGGAGTACTGTAGTCTTTGAGTTCCCCTTAAATCTTAAGATAAGATAAGTGATTAATGACCCCACAGTCACTGGGATGAAGGACCCGTGATAGTGCTTCATCTTGCATGGTGGGAGTAGCAGTCTGTTTCAGAACCTGCCTTGTATGCAATAAACAGAAAGCTAGAGGGTCTAAAGGGGGGGCCCCCAGAACTCACTTTTGCCCTGAGGCCTCCGTAGCAAGTTATTCCAGCCATGGACTTGGCCAACTGTCACCAGGAGTGTTGTAAATTTGCACAAATCAAACAGAGTTTCACATTACGACTCCCTCACTGTTGAGAATCACAATCATCTTCAGTATCAAATATCAAAGGTGTTGCAATGACAATTCCATCTCCTGCTCAGTGTTCTGTAAGAAAGAAAAGACTCAGGCCTGAATGCATACTTTTCTGTCGTATGATAATGTCAGCTGTACCTTGCAGTATAAGACCTTGAGGTTTTCAAATGGAAAGCCTCCATTCATGCTGGTTATGTTAATGTTGCAGGTGCTGGATGATCCAGCGGAGGACAACCTTCACATGGGTATGCAAAAACATTTCTCCTATGTCCAAATCTTTCTCTCTATCTTTGCCCTCTCCGTGCTCGGCACATATGTCAGCAACAAGTGTTCGTATCTCTTATTCATAATTCAGATCATCTCTTGCTTCCTTCCCTACTGCCTCAGGGGTTCCCACATTATGCAGAAATCTTCCATCAGGTCACAGCTAGGAAGGCCGTTCAGACACCCTGTATGTGCTTAATGTGGCATGTTCATGATGGGATGCTCTGGTGTTGCCTCAGTGGCAGCAGTGGTCAAACTCAGCTGAATGAATGAATGAATAAATTGCCTGATCTGACGTGTTCTTATTTCCTTCTCTCTGTCTTTTCCTGACAGTGTTTGAGCTGATGCGTAAGGGGTGAGTAGAGAGCATGTCCTTTTTTTTTTTTTTTAATAATTGAATCCCCTCTGTTCCCTCTTCACCTCCTCATTTCTCCATCCCTCCATCCTCGCCGCGGTCTCTGCGGCGTTCTCCTTCATTACTCCGAGCTGACATGGTGCGGGTGTTTGTTCCATTCCAGACTTCAAAAGGATTCATAACGTTCTTAGGGTTTCACAGTTATTACCGGTGGCAGCCGGCCATGTAAATGTTTCACGTCCTGATGCGTGAGCTGTTCCTTCCTACACCGCTAAAAAATTTGCAGCGATCTAATGATCTGAGACCTTTTGTTATTGTACGCTAACGGAGGTGGGGCGGAGCAGCCGGTGTCATTTCACATATACATATGCACATAAACAAGTTCTCCTCTTAATACGATGTGCTGTGTTTGTTGGCTTTTTCATAATGAGGGGAAGTGTTTGCTCTTGTCGCCCTTGGCAGAAAGATGATAGACAGTTGAGCTGATTAATACAAATGATATTAATACAACATTTTTTTATACTACTCTCATACATGAGATGCAGCCCGAACTGCTACTACTGCTCTACTTCTATTGCTACAGCTAATACTGCTTGTACTACTACAGCTGATGTTACCACTTCAAACTGCAGTACTTATTAGGATGGCAACAGGATTTTCACATGTTAACCATTTTAGAAAATATCACCATTCCACAGTATAGCATATTAAACTATTATTTATTATTATTGCAGTCATAATGACCCTTAATGCAGTGAAAACAGACTTTTATATACATTTACATTATAATCTTACAAAACATTAGAATTTGATACCCTAAATAAACAAGTGTACAAGCTGTGATAAACTTTTTATATCACAGTATGTCATGATATTGGAATACTGCTGCAAACCTAGTACTTATACTTCATTTGTAAAAAAATAAATGATCATTGATAATATTGTCTTATCGAGTATTCATATCTTTAGAAGAATTAAATAGTCTGAAACATCACACAACACATTGGGCATAAGAAACAATTCAAATTTAAATTGTTATATTTTATCAAATTATAAAAAACAAAAATAATATCAAGTTGAGAGTTTCTACAGTTCAGTCATTCTCTCTGCTCATACTGCAGATATGTGTTCATGACACAACCACTAACACACACAAACATTTTAATTACAATTATTTATTATTGTTAGATAACGAAGTACCTGATTTAATTGGATGAGAAATTAAGACATAATCATCATATATCTGCTTACAAATATACTCTGTGTATAGCCAGTCATTAATTGGCTGCCCCTTTCTAGCATGTGTTTGGAATTTGGTGCTGTTTGCTTTGGTATCTCCGTACAAAGCGGGTGTTTATCACAGATTTTGATTGTTAGTGATAGTGATGTGTGCTCTGGGTGTGTGTGTCTGCTTCGATGTTTGAACGTCTTTACATTTGGATTCAAATCCCTGTGCTAATAATGCAATGGCTAATCTGTGAATTTGTCTGCTTGTCGACTGTGTGTCTGTTTGTTCTTCTGTGTCTGACCGCCTGCCTGCGTGGATTTGCAGTCCGGTGATGGAAGTGCCGACAGACAGTCCTTTGTCAGAAGAGCAGGCGAGGTTATACTTCAGAGACGTCATCCTGGGCATAGAGTACTGTGAGTACTCGCACAGAACGAAGCCTGTCTTTGAGTCTATGAAACATATCTGTGAAACTGATGAATTTTCAGTTATTTAAATGTCTGTTGCTGGACACCAGTTTGCAGATTATCACATTATGATTATGACATTTGGACCACTGTGTTTTACGGTAGCATTTTCCCTTTTTTATGTAAAAGAACAAAGTGTTTTTGACTGTTTATGTCCATGCCCCGGGGGTCTGGCTGCAGATCAGTATTGAGCCTCTGTTCAGTGAGAGATTTTCTCAACTGTGTCCTCATTTGCCGTACTATATCCATTTCACTGGGCTATGAGCCTAATGATCAGGGATCAATGCTGCTTCTTTCTGAGCTTCGAGGTCCATCTTGAAAATAAGGCAAAAAGAACCTCATAGAAACGACCACATGCTATCATTACATATGTTTTATAAATGCAGAACACACTTCTGGAGTTTTCACACTACTTGTTTTTTGAGTGCTTCCAGCTCATGAGTTGAGGCTCAGCTACATTTCCTGCTCAAGGATACTTCAGCAGAGCAAATGAAAAGCTACTTCCTCACCGCTTTGCTTTTATCGCTGAGCCCATTGAAAAATACAACAGCGAACTACTTGGCGCATATTTCTATAAAGTAAATTTTTACAATAAAGACAAATTTCCAAAGCAAAACTGTGGTCACTAAAGCTATGTGACCTGGAAGTGTTCAATATGAAATAAATAAAAATAAAAAAACACATATAATCATGCATGTGAACTAAACACAGTGGGTCAACAGTACAATGAAATGTGAAAAAACAGGTTAGCCCAGGAGGATAAAAATAAGCAAAATTAATAAAATACAATTAAATTTTAAGTGTCACCGGAATTAAGTGTGTTTTGAAGTGTCTAACATTAATTAAATTGAACTATAAAACAGTTGTTTTGTATGATGATTCTTAATTATAAGCTTAGTTTGAATCATTTCTTAAAAAAATATTGTTTCATCCAAACTAGTTATTGTTTGTTGATTTTCTCTTGAACTCTAACATGATGTTTTGTGAAATGGCATTTTCCCCAAAGCCTAAATGACCGTGGCCTTGATTATAAATATCAGGTCTCATTCTGTGTGTCTCTAATTCGAGTATTACTGGTGTTAATGATGTTTAATTGCTAAGGCCTTCAAGTGTCTAGTGTTTTAATAAGACCTCCTCAGACAAGAGGCTGCCACTTATCCAATCAGTGAAGTGTCCAGGGCTTAGCTCCAGACGGCTGTTAGTGTTAAAGGCCGAGATGTACTTTTCGCTTTAAATTAACTTACATAAGTTGACAATGTTCACATGATTCTTATGGTCAAAACAACAAAAACATAATTTTTTTTTAAAGAAAAGTCCCACTAAGGTTTCAAGAATAACAAAAACATCATGACGTTGTTGCGGTGTATCTGAAAAATCTGACAGCTGACTTCCTGTTTCTTATCCTCAGTGCACTACCAAAAAATCGTCCACCGGGACATCAAGCCGTCTAACTTGTTACTCGGGGACGATGGCCACGTGAAGATAGCGGACTTCGGGGTCAGCAACCAATTTGAGGGCAACGATGCTCTGCTGTCCAGCACTGCTGGCACTCCCGCATTCATGGCACCCGAGACTCTCTCAGACACACGAAAGAGCTTCAGCGGGAAAGTGAGTCAACGCTTCATCCGTACATTAATCTGAGGTTTTTATCCGTGCTGGTCTCCTGTGGTTACAGCAGCTGCCGGCCTAAGCCCTAACCTCATGATTGTAAAATGAGAACCATTAAACCGAGATGAGTTCTCAGACCTTTGCCGGCCTGCTATAATCCAAGGAGCAAATTGTCATCCTCGGTCTTATTCCCTGTGTGTTAACTAGGGCTACCAGCTAAGCCAGTAATACATTGGAAAACAGCACCATACCGTATTGATTTTGGAGTGTTCACATCATTATACTGATAAGTAATGATCGGTTATGTTTGCCCATAACGATTGGACAATGACGCACTTCCGGTTCCCATCATTCGTGCTGTATGAAAGCCTTAAAATCAACCTTACCCGCTAAGTTACGAACCATTAACAACCAGGAGCCGTCCCCCTTTTTCCAGCCGCAGGTCTCAACCCTATTCTTATCCAAAATCATCCATCAGTTCAGGTCTGATGGATTTGCTCGAGGAAGGACCTCGTATGTTCGTCCAGAATAGAATATTTGATTGCAGACAGAAAAGGGTGCAAGAGGCGTTCGAGTGCCTCTGCCTGCTGTTTCATCAAGCTCTTAAGAAATACATGCAGTCATGTCGGCTCCTTTTTCGCTGATTAGTCTTGTACTCACCCTGATTTTGATTTGATGTTCAAGTCACAGAGCTCTGTGTCCACTGTGCGCCAACATTTGTGATTTTTTAAATTTATTTTTTGGTGTAAATCAGTGGTCAAATATTTAATATCGGACACTCGTATGTCACTTTAACCCCCTCACTTGTCATCAGACATCAGACCACTGCTCTACTGTCTGTGGCTTCCAGATAGATTACACTTTCTGTTAAGGGGGCAAGTTTTATCATTTCATATCTATGAAGGAATAGAAATGGATATCTGGAAGAACTATCCATACAGGGAGAGAGCGTCTGAGAGGAAGACAAAGAGCCTGATGGATAGCTGCAGCGTCCCTATCTGATCACGCACATCCATCTCCGAGTTATCTAACGGTAGACGCCGCCAAAAAAATAACCTTAAAACGTCCCATAAATCACAGACGGCAGTCTGCACCGACTTAGATCACCATGTTTGTTTGTGGTTTCGAGGTGTTTGGATTGCTGCAGTGTGTATCTAAATGTCTGGTTTTGAATCTGTTTGCTGTTATGCTGCTTTTAATGTCACCGCTGGTGATTTCTTGTAGGCGCTGGATGTGTGGGCCATGGGAGTTACCCTCTACTGTTTCGTCTTCGGGAAGGCAAGTCTGCACAATTTTCTGTCTCTTAGGCACTTATAAACATCTGGTACACAAAAGGTAAAAGCTGGGATAAGTATTCATTTCACAGACTCCAGTGCCTGTTAACAACAGCCAGTAGCTCTTGAGTAGGAACACACAACAATTCTTTATGCCTGATACGACAGCCGTCTGTTGGGATCATTTATTTGAACGACTGCTTGAAACTGGTTGGTGCTGTTGTTGTTCGTCTTGGTTGTCTTTGGGGGTGAGGGGGTGCAGTTTTCTCTGGCAGAGCAGTAATTCAATGTACTTTCCTGTGTTTCCTCCGCTCCACCTGCAGTGCCCATTTATTGACGAGTACATATTGGCTTTGCACAATAAGATAAGGACCAAGCCTGTGGACTTCCCAGAAACGTAAGTCCATCTCCTGCATCCATCCCTCTCCTCCGCCTTATTAAATGTTCCAGCCACCTCCAGTCCGCAGCTGCTGTTGTCATCACCTTCGCCGTTTTTTTTTTTTTTCTATCTTCTCATCTGCATCTTTCTTTTTCCCAGTTTCAAATTCCACCCACAGAAATCTGAATGGCTTCAGTGCCAGCACGCGGTAAATGTCACCTGTATGTGATCAAAACAAGCAAACGGGGGGGGCATCAGCGGCGTGGACACACACGGTGCACGCCACTGTGCTTCCTATCTACCCTTTGCCTAAAAGGTTAAAGAAAAACACGGAGGTCTTCTTGGGTGAATATGAGCGAAAAGACGGAGAGAACAATGGAAAATAAGGAGAGATAAGAAGCCAGGCTGGCGGCGGTGATAGACTGAGGGAACACAATGATGGAGTGAAAAAACACAGCGGACGTGGCTATGAGTAGCAGTTGGAGCATGTGTCAGGACAGAGTGTCATATTGTTGATAAGTGTCTTTTTCCCCCGGGGGGCTCAAAGACGCAGTGGCTGTGAAAGGAAAGCTTGTTCATTACACATCACCCTCCGCCTGAACTGAATATCACATCACCTAATGGAATCATCTCCACGTTGTAGCAATCAATGACAGTTAGCAGCGCCTTGTTGTCAGCGATGATGATGCTCTGCTGTAGGTGTAGTTCATTTAATATCTCCACCATCATTATGATCAATGGCTGAGCTCACGTAAACTTATTTTACTGCGATACTAATGACCTATGACTTGTTTTGTTTCATCAGTGTCAGTGAAGTGCAACATTGATATCGCATCTTCATAAGCATGGTAAACTTTTATAGTAGATATCGCAGGTTTCAATTATTTTAGATCATTGATTCACTTACAGTCAGGAGTTGGCAGGTGGGTGATAGATAATGGTGTTAATGGTGGGAGGTTTAAGCGGATTTAGACTGTTGGTCAGCCAAAACGTCATTTTAAGGTATGTATGGAGCCCAGACACTGACATAATGTAATAACAGGTTATCAAATATTCAGCAAAATTATTATTAATCCATAATGTTCATTAAATATGACAAATAAAAACGTAAAAAGAAGCTTTAAGTTCTGATCAGATGTTGTAAAATAGCAAAAAGCTTTAACTTTTTTTTGTTTACCACCAACAAGGTGATCAAACAAATGATAACTAAGTTTTATTTTTATCTTCTTTACTCTATTGATTCATTCTTGCCGCATATTCAGTACATTATCTACTTTGCTACACATTTTCACATTCAGGTTTCATCAGACAAAGTACAGGAATGCACATTAAGTTTAAATGTGGACAATATGTCATAACCATAAAATATGTCAGATGTATCCTCACAGCCCATCGTCTTTTGTTTTTTTATTTCAGATGTTTATCTATTAATTTAAACTATTTCAACCATTTATCCATTACCTATTTAAACTGTTTATCCATTATATTTACCAACATTATCATGTGTCCATTAACTATTATAACTATGTGCCACTTTTGGCTGACTATTTTAACTATATAAAACTATATTTTACATTTATATTTCACACACAAATGTTGCAGTTAACTTCATATAATTATGTTGTTTTTTTTTGTAACTTGAAATTGTAATTCCTTTTTTCTTTAATTAGTAGAGCTACTCAATCTTCCCACATTCCCCTCAAAGCAAATGCTGAAGTAATGTTACCCCCTGGGGCACAATCAGCCCTTATTGGGAGTCAGTGCTATAATTTGTTTTCAGTCACTTCAAAAGCCAATTATTTTCTTCATCAGCAGCTGCATTAAATTTTGACAGTTAATAGGAACATAGGCACCAAATCGCCGCGGGTCAGATGATCTGTGTCTTTCATTCTGCTGATCAGTTGAGCGTGCGCTAACTCAATGCTGAGTGATAGAAGTGACGAGCGTTCGCTCGGAGGTGAGAAAAAGTAGAACTTGCGAGTACTTTCTGTCTGGCGGTACACAGAATGTGCAAAAAAACTTTTTGTTACATTTCCAGTGAACACAATGGCCATAACATAAATGTCCTGCTGCTTGCTTTAATATTAAGAATTTAACTTTCCTATGAGAATTTTTATCTACTGATATGGACTGGCATTTAATATAGTTTAGTTTTATTAAAGGATCATTCTTACTTTAGCCTTCTATCAGCACCCAGTGTGAGATTAGCACTAAAATGTTATCATGAGGCACTGAAAAGTCCATTTACTCTTACCTTGATATTGCATTTGTATTTAATATTTAGATATGTCTCCAAATGGCCTGAATTCTGCTATGCATAAAAACTGCTTTTAAATGTTGTTGGAAAAATCATACAGTTAAAAAGTAGCATTTAAAAGCTTTGTATGAGTATCCGAATATCTTTGATCAAAGTGTGATTCTTCAGTGTTGGAAAATAACGACTACAGTCACGTCTACCTGCAGTGCCCTCTCACAAGCACAGAGGTGGTGTGTTAAAGCTGAATCATCGCAACCTCACGCACACCTTGCCACGATTACGATTACCCGTCATGCATTGTATCCAAAATTAAATATACTTGAGTACATTGAAACATAATATATAATTTTACATTATAACCATGTCTGGAGAATCTATAAGAATTAATTTATTAATAAATAAATAGCAAAATCAAGAGGATAGTGGGATGTCCCTTGTGTCTTTTATCAGTTTATCATCAAACAGTTCATGTTCACTTCATCTGTTGGCTGCTTGTAACTGCCAAAGAAGTGAAAATCCAGCCGTCGTGTCGCACTCAGTAGATCACGTGACAGAAATATCTGTGTCAAGAAGGAAAGGAAAGAAAGCCAGAGAGAGACGTTCAAACCCTCTGCACAGCTGACCAGACATAGGGCTATGTCGGTGTGTTTTGGAGAGTTGTGGGGTATACTGGCTTCTTTAAGCCACCTCCTGAAGCAGCTTAGACCGGTTGTGAGATGATTAACGGGATAAGAAAACATTTAATTTTCTCTAAACTTTGCTTTTTTACTGATGAATAACTGGATATCTTTACTTCACCTGAATGATTTACTGACTTCTCAGCCTGCATTTTTATGTAATAAAGAGTACGTTACAACGTGATTTGTTGTCCATGTAACATGTATGTACAAACAAGCTGGCTTCATTATCTTGTGTTTTTCATGCAGACCAAAGATCAGTGAAGAGCTGCAGACTCTGATCTTGCGGATGCTGGACAAGAACCCCGACAACAGGATCACCATCCCTGAGATCAAGGTAACGCAGAGAACAAAGCAGAACATGAGCACGATCATAACAAGGATTTCATTGTTCATGTTCAGACACAACACCACTGTGACTTTTCCCTGACGTGATTGGCTCAGAAGCCTGTGACCTCACTGTGGTACATGTAATAGGGTTCATTAGTTTTGCTGTGAGAGCTCCAGGGCAGGACGAAACACGCATGTCCCACGGCGCTAAAACTGAGTCAGTGGTAGAAGGTTAGGGAGGTCTAGGACCATCCATGGACACATGTCATTCCACACTCCCCACTGTGTCTCCATGACACACTCTAATGATGTGTCAGTGAGTCATTTTCTCACCAGAGACTCTGTTTGTGTTTATGGAACAAGAGATAATTAGGCTGTAAGGCACCACACACTCACACACAATCACATCCTTTTACTTGACATGAGTTGCCAGAGGCAGCTTTGTTAGCTTAGCAAAAGCCTTTAAAGTCAGCAGAAATAACAAAAACTCACGGAGAGTCTCTTCGATTTTTATATAAACCCGCAGAGACTTAAGGCTTTGTTTTGGGTAGGTAAGCTAAGATACTTTTTTGTCATTTGCTCTCAGATCCTTTGGGTTTTTTTGATGATTGTGGGAATTTTTGACTGCAATCCTGAAGAAAAAGTGAACTTCCTGAATCCTAATCTCTAACATACATCACTGACCCGTTACACAGGGGAATCTCAGAAACCATCAGCTAACCTGCCAGCGAATTTCCAGAAAACTGATAAAATCTATCCAGGCCGAGATTTCCTCTGAAGTCTGATTCGCAACTTGATACACGAGAATTCTGACAACTGGCTAATCTCTATGGACAGATCTCTGCAGATAAACTTTTTAAAAAAGCAAATAAAGAGCTAAATCGTCCACAGATGAAAGCCCATGGCTTCAGAGATTGCATTCTGCTCTCTCTCCCTTTACCAAACGTGATTGATCACTACTACTCAGATTACAAGTGGAAACCACAACACTTCCTGTTCTAAAATCTTGGTCCCTTGCCTACAGATTATTAGAGGTTGTTACGGGTAACGGGTGGCGTCATTCTTCGTTATGATGAACGTGGGCACTGTAGTTTGTCTGTCTTGCAGCAATCACAAAAAAAACACCAAATCCCAGGTGGAAAACAGTTCCCAACACATGCACTATTCACTCCTAACGCTTGCTGAAAAGCACATCTCTCAGCTGTTTCATGAACTTACTGAGCCTTTTTGCCAAATTAAAGTTGATTTATTTTATTTTTTTTCTAGTAATGCTGAGACGTTGAGAGCCACAGGCAGACTAACACGTTGTTGTTTTGGGTCTTTTTGTAAGGTTAATTGACAATATAACAAATATACATGATATTGTCAGCTTTATCAATGTGGGCAGCCGTGAAGTGACGTTGACAAAAATCAACTTGGGCTGGTTGGTCACTGTGATGGATCGTCTGTCTCAGGCGACTTCTAAGTCTCTGCAGTCGGAGCATAACAATATTAATCAAAACAGATGGCTGCCAGGCTGGTAGCAAATGCTCACACAGAAATCTAAACAGTGTGCCTTGTTTCAGAAAACTCTCACTAATACCGTAAAGTATGCATGCTGTGCAGTACAAGGGGTAAACGATGAGAGCCAGACTAAAGACGTACATTTGCAAATCTGTACTATAGACAGGACGCTGTCATATGTAATGTGTGTCTGTCTGTGTGTGTTCAGATGGACCAGTGGGTGACCCAGGGAGGCACTGACCCCTTGCCTCTGGAGGAGGAGCACTGCTCTGCGGTGGAGGTGACAGAGGAGGATATCCAGAACTCAGTCAAGTTCGTTCCCAGCCTGTCCGCGGTGGTAAGGAACCCTGACCGTCCTCCGTTCACCGAGCACTTGTTTCAAATTGATATATTTATGCTAATCATTTCCAGGAGAGGTAAAGCCCTGAGAGTGTCTGCTCTTCTAACAAACGCAGTCCTATTTTAATCATAATTGTGACAAAATACAGACACACCATTGATCTCCAGTGGAGAAGAATGGTAGGTATTATTTGTATTACATAACACCGAGTGCAAAGGGACAAACTTCCCTTTGAAAATAAACTCAAATTGGAGCATAGAGTCTCATAAAGGACACACAGGCCACATTTATAGATAACCATAACCATTTATGCCTTTAATGATAGTACAGCTGAAATAGACAGGAAGCAGAGAGAGGGGGAGTGACACGCAGTAAATGGCCGTCCGATGCGGGATTCGAACCGGGGCCAGCTGCAGCGAGGACTATAGCCTCCACACATGGGGCGGCCGCTTAACCCACTATGCTACCGACCGCCCCATAACCACACTTTTTTTTACTGCACATCAAATAATGGTGGACATTCGTCTGCGTTATCCAACATGACACATGGGATTCCAGTAAGAGACAGCAGCTACACGAGGCTGTGGCATACTGTACGAAAAGAACTGAATTAGCCTATGCATCATATGCACGTATGAAATTCCTGTCAAACTAAACAAGTTTAGAGCACAGAAGCTCCAACATTCTAACATTTGCAGGTATGACCTTCCTGCTGACAGCAGGCATGTTAGAAGCTTTATGCAAAAGCTCAAATACCGACAGGTTTCATTAATAACAGGCTAATATTAATGTATATAAAAAGTATTATTTATCAGCTGCAGGGAATCGTATAAAGAGACTGCACATGTATTTGTCTTTTTAAAAATAATTTTAGCACAACAAAACCTGCATTTTCCATCCCAAGCTATCAGTCTGCACCTCTATCAGCTGTCATCGAGGCACAAGCTGATGCTCTAATCAAACTGAGCATCGATCATAGAGCCTGACACACTTTTGTACTGTTCATTAAAAAAACAATGTCTCACATCGAAACTGGTGTTTCATCCTCGTCAGTTTCTGTGCAAAACGATCCTCCACCTTATTAAAATCCAGACCAGATCAATAAATGCAAATAGATAGATGCACTCTGAGCTAACAGGCAGGTTTCCTACTCTGGAATATTAAACATTTTCAATGCGTCACGTGATTTTCTGCATGTCTCATGTTGATTTTCCCATAAGAGCTCAGATATCCTGGTTTGATTTACTTCCTGCGTGCAAATCAGAAATCAATCGGCTGCATCCTCTGTGCAGAACCAGACCTTTAACTGTCTTTGTGTTCATGTATGTTTCAGATCTTGGTAAGAGCCATGCTGAGGAAGCGCTCCTTCAGTAATCCCTTTGAGTGTCCGAGCAGGAGAGAGGAGAGGTCCATGTCTGCACCTGGCAGCCTGCTCATGTAAGCACACCGAGTCCAGCTGCCTGACTGTGATCATCCATGTCTGATACTTTATCTCATGTGTAAAGACAAATAAAACTACACCCAGGCCCATTTTAAATCAGAGACTGCTTGAGATTCTGACATCCTGTAGATCAGTACTTCACACCTTTCTCCTATGTCAGGTTAACTAACATACATTCCAGCAGCAGCAGCTGTCGCTGCTTTGGGTTGCCATAGCACCATAATTCATTCTTTCATTGTATGCAGCGGAGCTTACAGCTTTTATAAGTGTTTCTTTGTGTGTTGCTTTCAGCTTTCAAGGCTAGAAGAGAGAATGATACAAATATACCTCAGGCTGACCTTGGATTTTCTCTTACATGGATTGAAAGCATCACAGGGGAAATGGTCCATCGTCTTATCCCATTGTGCAATTTCAACATAAACAGCCAAAGGCAAACCGGAGCATCTATAGCTGTGTTGTTGTTGTGTTCCCGCTGTACTGTGGGTCCCCTTGGGACACTAATCTGTTGTGCGTCCTGCAGACTTTGTCATGAAGATAGACCACTGCAGCGCTGACTGCAGAGGAGACTCTAATCTCCTATTGCGAGGGTTTTATTAGATGATTTCTAGGCCGAGGTTTCCCCTGTTACACTCAAGGTAGTCTCAGAGCTGCTATGCAAGGTGAAGGTGTTTCCAGAGGATGTTCAGGGAGTCTAAAACAACACTGCCCCCTGCTGGTTAATGAAAGAAAACAAGGCTTTGTCCAACTAAAGCTCACAGTAGCATGAAACCCTGAACTGAGGTGTTCAGTCTGTCCATTAGATCATGTTTTTTCTAGTTCTTTAGATTAAAGTAATCATGAATAATGTTGGTTAATGGATGGATTATAAAAAGTAAGAGAGAAACAACAACCTTACCATCTGTTTGCACACATATGGGCCCATCAACAACAACATGGGCAGCTTTCGAGAGCCTCCAGAGACTACCTTTAAAATCCAGCTGCTGCTAAAGCTTTAAACATTTCTCTGAACGGCAGGCGGAGAACATGAAAGTTTAGTGTATTATTTAATGAGCAAAAACACTGTAATTTCCCCCAAAATAAAGTGAAAGAGAAAACAACGAATGACACACCGGGTGGGGCAAGTAGTATTTCTTTTAGCACTGTGAGAAACACTGTTGTTAGATGGACGACGGTGCCAGACGTCCTGGCTATGATCTCATCTTTGTACTTATTAAAAGTTAACATCCGATTAATTCAGATAATTCAGTATTCCCTTTAGCAGTTAAAGGTGTACTCTGGTGATTTACACTAGATTTTAAAAAGGAATGGATAAAATCAGAATAGAAGCCAAGATATCCTGACTTTACTCTCTAGTCTAGGACAAGATTCAAAAACACTGGATCCTGCATTTCCCATAAGGCAACATGAGTTACGTCTTTAGTTTCCTCGACTCGTAATTTACACGTTACCTCAACCAGGGTTATCTTCTCAGACTTGATTAAACTCACTTGGAGCCACAGAAGACATAAGACAGGCCTCACCCTTAGACTGTTGTGGAGCTCTGCCCATTGCCATCTTGGCACCCATGCCTTTGCCGGCTCAAGTGGCCACACTATTAATTATGCATAACTTTAAGCCTTAATATAATGTGAATGGGTGAGTTCTATAAAAATTCACAATCAGTCCAGTTGAATGGGGGAATTAGCTATAGAGACCAAAACTGTTTTTTGTACCAGGCTGTAAACATGTTTATTTCTGCTGTGAAGTTGGACATTTGAACATGGGGACTTTTGGAGACTCACTTCTGTAGCCAGCCTCAAGTGGACGTTTGAGGAACTGCAGCTTTTGGCACTTCTTACTGAGTAGTACTCGACATGATGAGAGAATTTAACTTGATTTGTGAAAATTGGTGGCGTGCCCCTTTAAGAGATGTGTTGTTTTTTGTATTGCTTATTTTGCCCAGGCAAAATCCCCAAATCTTTAATTCATATTGTTCTAAAATACAAAAACAGGCACATTTATCACATTTTCTTAACAAATGGACTCTTCCGCCGGTGACTTACTCCACCACTGATCATGTCTGTGACCCCCCTGAGGTGACGTTTGCCCTCCCACCTGTGACTTTTCCATCTTTTCTCCCACTTTGCTGCAGGGACTCGTGGCCTTTCCGGCCTTCTTTAAAACTTCACCCCTCGCTCAGGTAACACATTGTGCAGTACAGTCCGCCACGCTGTCTGTCCAACATCAAACCAACCGCTGCGCCCATCATCATCTTAGACTCCTTAACTCTCGCTTATCCCCATTATGGGAAGTGATGGAGCAGTCCTTCTGTCCCCCATCTCCCTGCCACTGTCATTTAATGCTGTGCTGCATTGATTGAGTCTTTTTTGTGCATTCATCGTGTTGAAAAAAGATAAAGCACATGCTTAACAGTATAATCATTTAGGTCTCTGTCCTCACTGTGATTGTCCAGGTTGAAATCATAGAAAAAAACTGCTCATACTGACTTCTCTTACTCTCTTTTAAATTCTTCTTTCAGAAAGAGCAGCACAGGAGACGGACCCAGAGAGGGAGAGCTGGAGGACCTGCATGAAGACGAGCCCTCCTCTTGAGCCTCAATGACGTCCCACGTCAACAGAGCTTCATCCCCTTCACGTCCCTTTGCTTGAATCACTGTGTGCTCACCCCTTTCGTCCACACGTTCCCTTTGTATCAACACTGAAGAAACTCGAGGTTTCAAATCTGATATATCGGCTTGCGTTAACATTCAGACTTGTATGCACAGACTCGCTTTCGTTTTCCTTCTCCAGTCTTGGGCACTTTGATCTACAATGTTGCTTGTCTTAAGTACTTTTAACCACATACCGTACGGTTGGGACTGGCATCAGTGAACCAGTAAGAAGATAAACTTCGCTGAATTTCCGGATCATTAACAGTTGAAATTACCGTGGTGGTTTGTTGTCAGCTGGCGTTACACTGCAATGTGGGAAAAAAACTGTCAAACTCTGATTTTTTTTTTTTAACCCGCCTGCATGATGAATAGTTAGGCCTCATCATCAGACTGTATAGCCACCTGTTACAGTCATTGCCAGCCTGACGAAGAGAAACTCCTCTTCAATAATCGTTACCGGACTTCAGCATGTAAATGACACCACATTGTCTGTTCAGTGAACTACAGGGCTTTTTCTTTATGATATGATATTTATGATTTTAATATTGTACATAGATATCTTGACGTGTCGTCAGTGTTATCGTCCCACGGCCTTTTTCCTGTATATGTGCCATCAGTAGGTCGAAGTCTTTCCTGTGCTGCCTTCAGGGTGGTCGCACAGAGAAGACAGCGACTCTGCTGCACTTCAACACATTTGTTCCAAGCGACTTTTGCCATTGTGTGATGTGTAATTATGTTTGTGTTAGGCGTCATTTCACGCTTCTTCTACCACTGTTATGTCGTTTTGACTTCCCGTTCTCTAACATTGTCTCTTTCCTTTCGATATGATGAAGTGTGAACAGACTGAAAAAAAGATATATATATATATATATCTTATATCAAATTCTTGAATGCAGAGCTAATTTAAAGGCATAAATAATCTCATTGTGTAAATTGAATCTACTTTAAGTTATCCATGCTAAGGGACTGTACACAAATTATTAGGGCTCAGAAAAGTTTGAGGGTTGTGCTGAGAGGAGAGTAGTAGTAGTAGTAGTAAGTTATATTTTAGTATTTCTTTCCGGGATTATTTAAAAAAAGGAGAATCGGATAGTCACAAATTAATTGTTATGGTGTGCACATTGGGTCATAAAGGTGTGCTTTTTTCATATGCAAAGACAAGGGCTGTTTCAGGGATTTATTTTTCCACATGCCGCTAAATTTTATCCCTACCAAAACTAACTTTCTTATGCATCGTAACAGAAAAATTCATTTCATTATTTGAATTTTTCATTACGCTAAAAGTGCACATCTGTTATTCTATCTATTTTATAAATATATGCATGTATAAATAAAATACAAATTAGATTACATTTCAGCTGGGATTATATCACATGAAACTCAATATTTTGGGATATTCAGGGAATTGTTTTTTTTTTTAGGTTTGGGTCCAAATAAAATTGTAAATAAACACTAGGAAGGGTTGTGCAATTGTAAGAGCTGAAATGTGACATTTCACCCCGCCTCAGTGAGTTTTATTCAGTCCCTCTGGGTAGGCTGGCACCCTAATCTTGTGAGATCACAAAAGTTGGGATCATGGATGACTGGAAAAGTTATTTATTTTGTGATTTGGGGCCTTTGTTGCCTTTCAAGGCAGTTGGATAACTTAGAAAAAAAAAGCCACATGTGTGGGTTGTTTTGTCTCCATTGATTCAAATCAATGAGAACATTTCTGCCTCCACAGCAGCTCTGCCTCAGATGGATGTTTATATAACTCCATATATAACTCCTTGTTTTGTCCTCTCAGGCCTGGTGCGTTGCTCCGTGCTAGAAAGCATTTTTGGCTGGCAGAGTGCTCTGATCACTTGAACCGCAGTGAAAAAGGAGCATTTCAATGTCACGACTAGGCCCAGGCTGCCAACAACAACACTTCCCCATCCACTTCAATTGGCGTCCCCAGCGTGGCTGATTAAAATCGGAGGATGCTTTGCATTCCCTCCGTTAATCTTGCCCTCGGTATCCTTCGGTGAAGGATGCTGAACTGAAGCTCTGAGAACGGAGAGGGATTTTAGTTCTTTCCTGCTTCATGCGTAAAAATCATGGTTAAAATATTATCATGAAAATATCTTTTTATGTTATTGCTCAGTAAATGTCGTAGAAGATACATGAATATCTTAATGTCTAACAGTTTGAAATGTGAAATGAGCGGCTGTGGTCGTGTGTTTCTTCAGTTTTTGTTCCTTCTCTCTGCTGAGGTTAACCTTCAATGAAGGGCTGTTTGAACCAAAAAGTATGAAACGCTATGTTAATATTTTATTTGCTAAAGAAACAGTTAAACACTTTTTTTTTTAACTAATTTGTTGCCAGCTTTACACGTGTGTGTTTGTACATTTGTCAGAGGTGCAATATCGATGTCGTCTTTCTCACTGGTGCGTTGTTGGCTCATTCCCCGCTCATCCTAATGTCTGTCTGAGTTGTCCTTGTTGAAAAGCCTAAATTTATTGTGATTGTATGTAACACTACTGGTTCCTGCCAGCCATTTAAGGTTGTACAGTTTAAGATCAAGGAGAAAAACAGTGTCTCACCTGTAAAAGACCATATTTACTGTGTACCCGTATGTCCTCAGTCTCCTGTGCTCTTTGAAGCATTGCTCTTTGATATCGATCTGCATGTAAACAGTTTTACAAATGAAACCTAAAATGTTCCCATTTTCTACTAACTCTAACTTACTCTCTTGTCTGTGTCAGAATGCTGTAACGGCTGCAGTAACAGGATTTCAAGTAGTTGTTTTTCTTGTGCATATTCATGTAATAACTGAAGAATTGTGATTGTTGTACAACTGGGGAAATGGACTCTGCAATTGGATTTCACTGCAGAGATGCTGCATGATGTTAAAACACTGTAGATCCCATTACACGAGCGGTGCTCGGAGCACGGGAGCGGCTTGAAATAGCAGCTTTGGTGTTCGAGATCTTCTCTAGAGACACGGTGATGGATGATCACTAGCTGCCCTTGAAGATGAAACATTTAACCCTCCAATTATAGGACAGTCTCTTCATGCAGGCCAGCCAGCACTTTCTCAACAGTAAATAGCTTTTTTTTAATAGCAGTTATTGCCTCTGCAGAGGTTATGTTTTCTGTTGCTCTGTTAGTCTGAAGCATATGCACAGCTTCAGGACAGAAAATAAGACGTCAGGCTCAAGAAGAACTGCCTTTGGTGCAGATTATATTACCATGTGGCCACTTAGAAAGCCCTTGACAGTGTGTTTTCATGTTATAATTCCTAAACTGATTTCTGTTTTCTGATTTCTTAGTTTTTCAAGTTGTGGCAATCAATTAATATCACTTTATTTTAGACATAATCACTCCTGAAATTGTTGCCAATCTTCCCTAAATTTGGCACATTCAAAACTTTATAACTCTTAAATGCAACGAGCAATTACAACTCATTTTAAATCCTGTCTGTGCATCAGTTCTGATTGAGTCTTTAATACATTTTAATTTAATTTTCCCTTACACTGGTACTACAGCACATGATGCATTTAAATGGCCATAACCTGGTAGTCACTGTTGCAGTTCTGCACAATTCAGACTTAATATATTCTCCAAAAGTCAGCACATTATTTTGATGCAGATATGGATCCTGATAAATATTAAATACTGTTTTAAAAATATCCGATTCATCGGGTCGGCGTTGGCAGAGGTTAGCCGAGTGTTACTGTGATGAAACACAGGAGGAAAATCAATAGGTGCACAGGATGTGAGCGCTTTTTGAGGACCTTTTATTTATTTATTTCATTTTTTTGATAGATTTCAGGTCATAATTATTTCCAAAGAGAAGGACTGTGGGAGAGTGAGTTTGTAAATAATATGAAGTCAGGGCCGATTGGATCGATGCTGTGTTTCTCCTGTGACTCTCCTGATGTGTGTCTTGAAGGCGCCTGCTGTCTCTGTGTTTCTGGATGTCCGTCTCGTGTCGTCTCGTGCATTTCTCTGAATGTACTCACTCGCCTGTCGCTCACACAACAACAGAAGCATGGCACATCCCTATGGAATGCAGTTCTTACGATGTAAATATGTACCAATATATATAAAGAAGCTATTTTTTGCATGCTTTTTGTACACCTAGACATAATCAAAGACAATAAAAAAGAAAAAAACTGAGTCCTTTTGATATTTTTTGCATGTATACAGAACATACAGTAATTATTACTGTACATCTTTTATTGAATTCAATTTAAATCACAAGTTTCACACAGGATGAATCACTCAGTGGCACATCCACAATTTATGTGTGTATATCTTGCTTTGACAAAACAGTGACGGAGGTAACGGATGATTTGTATACACACACACAGGAGCACTTGGAGTGCCAGAAAAAAAGTTCCTTCACCTGAATGAGCATGGAAACAGTGGCAAGGAGGTGGCAGCTACACCCAAAGTGTGGACAAAAGCAAACCAAGCTACACCCAAAAAATAAAAACACACAGCTGAGTTATGCCGTGGTTGTATGTACAACAGTAAGAGTCAGAGTCTGCTGGGGTGGCTTCCAGAGAGGGAAGATGATGCTGATGATAATAGAGGATGTGGAGCATTGTCATTTGTGTCCTCCCCAGCCTCAAGTCAATTCAGTAGGTGTGTGTGTTTGTGGTTTTGCAGGGTTCCAGTGCAGCACACCTTTAAAAGCAGTACCTCGTAAGTTTTCTCCCAGGTCACTTCTACACAGGAATAACAGAAAAAATATAAAACATTAGCCATCACAGAAATGAGCAAATATGTATTGCTCTTATAAATATATGAATGTCTTACTTTAGATTCTCCAGTCTCTGTGCTACCTGCCTCTGAATCAGGCTCCTGTAGTGAGTCAAATGCAAAGGACACGAGTCATTTAGACCCCTCGGGTAAAGACAAAAAGGAGTCTCCACATCATCACATAGATGGAAAAACATTTAAAAACATCTCCTCTATTGTCTAGACTTCTACATGGACTCACGTTGGACTGGTCAGTGCCTCTGACTTGGCTTGTGCTTGCTTCGAGGGTGTAATAGGCGCATGTGTCTAAACCGAGCGACTCGCTGTCATGCTGCAAATACAAAATGTTCTGCCCGTTTCAGTTAAACTGTCTGGGAGGGATGGGATGGAAAAGATTTCATCTTCTATCACATAAAAGGATCTACTGTGCTCAGCATGCAGTAGATGGTCATGCACTGTGAATGTGATGGACATAAACACAGCTTTAATCTGGGATGGGTGTGTGCTAGGGAGTGGGATGATTAGGTTAGGTTAGGTTAGGTTAGGTTAGTTCTGTGTCTGTCTGGACTGCTATTGACTGTTAAATGCTTCTCTGCTGCCACCCTGTGTCCAAAGTTATATTACATTAAAACATAGCATTTTCCACTTTATGCATCATAGATCTTACCTGTGTATGTGAATCTGTGTGTTTGAATTTCATGTTCTTGTAAAATTCTCTTTTTGGTAGCAAATAGAGCAACACCAGGTCACATACCACAGTTGCCTGATAAATAAAAAATCATAAATATATGAGTTAGTATACAAATTATTCCACAGATAATAAATTATTACTGATATATAAGGCAGGTGACAACATACCACTCCGAAAATGCCCACTCCAGAGCCTATAGCTGTCAGTGTTGGGATGATATCAAATTTTCTAGCCTGTGAAAGACAAAGAACCAGGGATATAAAGTTTCCTTGGTCTATTTCTCAAGTCAGAAATTCCTATAAATAAAATTATATTACTTACCAGTGACTGCACAATGATATCAAACCTGATCCCGAACACTTTGAGGAGGGTTCTTTTCTCAGTGCCATTCTCAATATAATGCTTTGCATACCTGCAAACAGCCATGGGAATTGTTACAATGTGTATTGTAAATGACATTTGTCAAAGCGTGTGGTAAATATTTACATTTCCCACAGCTGGAGCTGATCCCAGACATTGGGCGAGAGGTGGAGTACACCCTGTGCAAGTTGCAAGTTCATCACAGGGCACACAAAGACAAACAGCCAACACAACACAAGATATGAAGTATCCGGAGAGAACTCATGCTGACACTGAGAGAACATGCAAACGCTGCTTAGAATGGCCCAAGCCGGAGTTCGAACCAGGATATAAGAGTGGTATCGTGTTTCCTAAAATCTCAAACTATTGCTAGTGACATCTAGATTGCAACCGTCTCCCCCTTGTCCTGGAACCAGTGTTTAGTTTGTCCTGTCTGGGCTACTGTAGAAACATGGCAGTCCTGTTTACCTGAATGAATGAAGTGTCTCTAAACTTTTGGCTGGTTCTGTATATTTACACACCTGAAATTGTATCCCACTGAAGCTTTGACTTTGTCTTTCTCGTCGGGGTGTCCGTATAGGCCGTGGAAGTTGTACTTTGGCTTACAGTGTTTTACAGCCACATCAAAGTTACACGTCCAGTCGACTACAATGCCAATAGCCCCTCCCTGTCAGGACACAAGCACATAATACATGATACAAATCTCCGTGATAACAAGAGAGACAAAAGAAACAAAGCACCAAAAGACAATACATGCAAAATCTGCGTGCACATGAAAAACATTCCCAGCGTTGAGTGAAGATTTAAAGCAGCCGATTACCTCTTTGGCTATGTTTTCAATGCTGAAACCAGACTGTTGAACTATATCTCCCAGTCTGAATATGGGACACAGTGGAGCATCCTTCGGATGATAAAGGCATCTCCTGATGTAAGAAGAGTCAATACCCTCCACCAGGTTACTCCTGTTCGTTGTAAAACACAGAGTTACTCTGATGATACTGCATTTAAGACAGACAAGGCGTGACATTCAACTTGTTTGCTTTTACCAGCATTGTGATTTTAAACAGTATCTGATGACTAACTCAATTTAAAGGAGTACTCCAGCGATTTAGAGTTGCACTTTCACTTTAGCCGTGGTGACTAAAACTGAGCTATTTCTGTAAATTCAGTGGAGTGCCCCTTTAAGAAGCAATTTTATTTATCATTTGTAGCATCCGCTGAGCTAAATTTAACTTAATACCAATGAATCATCATCACCTTGTGACACCAAATAAGGGAAAAGTTACAGAATTCTTGATGAACAGTGTGTAGTTCTCTGCAGATATCAACAGTGGGGGACTAGATGGAAATAAACACAGAGAGAGAGAGTATGAGCAGAAGCACATCACAAATTATATTTTCATACAAAGCCAATAATCACATGCACTGCAGTTCAGTATCAGTTTACAGTATGAATAATTCAGCGTTTCCACATACTCAGGTATGTTGTGATCATTCTCAACGGGACACCAAGCCAGCACCTCACAAGTCTTGGTGGAGTCAACGCAAACTCCCGTCATTTCTCCTTGAAACAGAAACACATCTCATCATTAGACACTTTGTTTTTTTTTTAACGTCAGCAAGCAAAAGTACAACATGTGATTCAAGCAGCAGCAGAAAAAAAAAAAAAAAAAAGGATGTGAGCTTTAATCATTTTATCTTGAATTGGCATCAGCGAGCAAAGATATAAAAGCAATGCAGAGCAGGCGCTGAAATAGCTGTTTTTATCTGGCTCTGATCCTAACATAGACTTTCTTCCACATGTGATTGGTTTCGTTGGTATCAGTCTTTGTCATCGTGTGCTGGATGAGTTCATAGACAGTTTTCCAGCAGGCGTTTGTCGATCTGTGACCTTTCCCAGCCTGTTTAGCCGCAGAGGCGTCCGCCATGTTTACTTGTCTGCGAGCGTGGAGACAGCACGCCGCTTCTGAAGCAATACTGCAACCTCAAGGTGGATCTGACTGGTCTGAAACAGACAGATCTAAAGCTTTGGTTAACACTGATCTTATTGAAGCTGATGCGGGTCACAGAGCACTTGAAAGGCTCAGAATTGAACCCTGGGACAATAAAATTTATATAACCGCTCTTTGAACTCACTCATGATACTGTATGTGTTTGGACTTATTAAAAAAGCCCTCGTCTGGACGGTTGTTCTTGTTTTTTTATGTCTCTGTGTGCTTATGTTTTGTCTCATCTCTTATGCACAGGACTTATTGTGACGTGAGTGTGTGCCTGTACCTATATGTATAGTGTATTTGCGTCTAATTGCTTAAGGCAGGGTTTTATTGGCTTTAATGACACAACAAACTATAATATTAACACAGAGACTTGCTGTCTGGTTGCTAAGACGACTTTGGTTTTGTTATTTGTCTCAGTGCCAGAGCAATGCACGATACATCCAAGTGTTTATCTTAGTAGTGACAGTGACGAGTCCGATCTGGTGTATTTTAGTTACTACGTGACTCACTACGTGAGCCCATCCTATAGCTCTCAGGAGCCACAACCCATTTGGCAAATACATTTCTACATAACCTGATCATATCACCTCCCTCAGCACATCCTGGGTCCTGTGACTAGCTTTAAGAAGTTTGAGTTTAAGAAGGACTTAAAGCTTCTGAGAAACAAAAACAAAAAAGCCAAAGGTTTGGGCTGATGTGCGCTTGGCCACAAATGTACAGTCGGACGGTGAGGACTCCTGAGGTCACACACTGTCAGAGTTTACCGTGTGCCGTACGTCTGTATCTCCCTCCTTCACAGTCGGCGTCTGAGCTGCAGTTGTGCTTGCCTGGTAGCTGTTGCACACAAGAGATCAGGGGGTCAGTGTATGTACACAGCTGTGGAATGTGAATGTGAAGAAACAAGTTCATTTCAGCAATGAAAACAATATGGCAATCTGAAGATGGTGTTTGCTGTGATATTTTGCAGCATACAGAACCTGCTATTCGACACTTGCACAATTACCCAATTATGGAAACAGTCTTGGAATGAGAAACAATTTCCGTCTGTTTTACTATTTATGGAAGTTTAAAAGTCGGAGGAGAAAACAGAGAGGAAGAAGAAGAAATCAGGGAGCAGGAGAGACGAGAAACTTCCACCTACCTCTGGACACTTTCCCATTTCCTGACCTTCAGTTATGATGTAGTTTGTCATCACCACGAAGGAAGAAGATCCCTGAGGTTTAAAAGAAGTGATGTGTTGATTTACTTTGTTTTGTTTTTTAATGCCATGTTAATGCCATAAAATGACACGATAAAGGATGTAGTAGCTGTTACGCAACATGCCAAGTTTATTGTAGGTAGCCTGTCAAACATTAATCAGCTCTATCTCAGTGTTGGTCTGCCACATCCTAAAAAGTCACATGTTGTTTGGTGCATGACTGTTTTCTTGCTCAGACTTAAATAAGACGATCGATAGCACTCAGATCTGCACGGTACCGCAAGTATTAAGAGTTGGGACGAGAGAAGCAGTAACAGGAAAACAGCTGGCAGAAGGCTCTCTCATTAAACATGCCATTATCTTGTTTGCTTAAATATATGTTCTGCTGCCAAAGCGTCATGACGTACCATGAGATCATTTTGTTTTCTACTCTAACGTCAAGGATATATGGGGGCGTTAGACTGTGTCAAGCATACACTACTCACAAGTTAGGGATATCTTTAGCTTTAGGATGAAATTTCAGAATGCACCTAAAAAGAACTAAAACCTTTAAAGGTTGAGCTTCTCTAAACTTTTTAGTCCCAATTGTTCAAATGTTTCAGTAATTATTGCATAACATGCTGTTCTCTACAACAAATGTCTGATCCATGAATGGACCACTAAATGTTCTGCTTCAATGACAGTTTGTATTTAAACAGTCCTGCTGTTCACATTTTGACATCATGAGGTCAAGACGACGATTAACAATCCACCAAAGGTACCTGGCCATTGCGAGGCCTCAGAGGGGACGTACTCAGAGGGAAGTTGCCACTGAGCTTATAGTTCGACAACAACGTCTCACTCTGTTCACAAGTCGACCTAACTTATCTTATTTCGATAAATTGTTTGAGATTAAGAAATGACCACACTTAAACTTCTTATACTTCATGATATAATATCACTGTAGCACGAATTACATTTCATCCGAAAGTCCTTGAGACACAGAGCAGCTGCCTTTGTGTTTAGAAAAGCGTTTTGATCATTACTATGATAACTGTGGTCAGGCTATAGGGCTGACATAACAAAGACGTCAATGTCAGACCACTGCGGGGTTAAACTTATTTCCTTGTTTGTAGACTAATGACCATTTATGGACATAAAGTAGTTGCGTCTCTGTCCTGGGCGCGTGTAGACGAGTCAGAAAAGACAGCTTCGGCTTCGTGTCATGACGTGTATCGATAATCCTGCATTCTTTAATAAACCTTTCTCTTGGACTACTGTGCACTTTCTCTCCACTGACTGAGCTGATCACATTGGAGTTGTTGTCTTCGTAGTTAATGACTGATGAAAATCTATGTGAAGCCACTCAGGCAGAAATTGTTTACAGATGAGGTAATGAGGTCATTTTATTTACATCGCATTCAGCCATGTCTTCCGACTTCCTTCCTCACCCTCTGACAGACACACTGGGTTTAAACATTTGGGTACACACAACTCTAACTCTAACTAACGGTCTGTTTAATGCATACAAAAACACTTTGTGGTGTTGAGGCTTATTTGAAATGAGTTATAAGTGGCTAATCACTGAACTCTGAGGTGTTTTCAGACAGGAAGCAAAGCTCATTTTAGCCTCATGGACTGTTTACGCAGTCCGTGTTGATTTGCCCCAAACAGCCAAACTGTGCAGACGTTGCCAACAGGCTTACAGGCAATGGATGCACCGACCATGTCTGTGTTAGTGCGTGTCCGTGTGCGTTTGTGTGATAACTGAGCCCTGGACTGAACCCAGCAGAAACCCTCTCCTCTTTCCTTTTGCTCTCACACATTTTTGGACCGATTTAAAACACTGCCCGTGGGAAAATTCGCAACTAATCACATCTATCCATTGACTTTGTAGCTGATGCACAGCCTTTAATACACACTCAGTGTCCCGTCTGGATGCACATGTGGAGTTTCTGTTGGGAAACAGCACAGAGGTAGCCTGGATGGAAGATGCTGGATGCCACAGTATGGTACTTTGGTGCTGTTGACCTTTACGTGTATAGTCACAGAGGTCATATCCAGAACATTACACACTTTTATTAAAGTTCAAACTCAACAAAAGTGACAAACTCAATCACAGTGTGAGACAAAAGAGACCGTTTCATGTCGTTGGTTGGGTTTTATTGAAACAAAGCAGGTGACCAACTCTGCTCTGAATTAAAACGCCGACGCCCAGACCTCAAGGCAAACATGACAATCTTCATTGTGTCTCTTTATGTCTTTCACACAAATGACAGGACATTTTAAGTAAACAATGAAATCCATCTGCTTTTGATTGTTTTGATTTGGTTATTTGCTCTGCTCTTTACGGGAAAGCTTGAATGACTTTTGATAAAGCATGGAGACACCTTGATGTTGATAAAGCCAGATAATCTTTCTGTTTGTCATTGACTTAACTCGCAGCATAAAATATAGTCAACACGGATGTTTTAAAAGCATGACTAAACCCTGATCCTCGTCACGTCAGACCAGTGACCACATTTCTTCAGGGAGCGCAGCATTTCCACGTTGCTTGTCTGACTCAGCCTGATGTTTATTCACCCTGACAGTTTGATTCATGGATGGTCACTTCACGACTTCACTGAGTCTGTCCCAGATTTACCATAACCCCAAACAATGCTCAGTGACTTGCAGCAGGTAGCACATATTTACCGTTTCTGCATGCATGTAAGGCTTTAACAAACCGGTCACCAACCTGCGAAGGGAAGACATAGTCAGCCACATCCCAGACTCTCTCTGTTCCATTCACACTGGTATAACCGACTCCTTTCATTTTGGTGTAGACGGAGCTCACGGCTGTATCTGTGGACTGGTAGCCTTTCTCATAGATGAACACCCACCTGGAAGAGACACAAAGAAAACATCCTGTCAGGCCTGTCAGACTCAGTCAGTTATCGTGGTTTTGTATTTTTAATTTTAGTTTTTAGATTTAGTTTTGTTTCCCTGTGACACTTTCACTTGTGGAGTTTCTCACCTCTAGAGAATGAAGCTGAGTGACCGCTTCTATTCCTTAATTTCACTTCAGTTTTTATCAGTTTCAGTATTAGTTTTACATTGTTATTGTTATCACAATGGAGGGCTTTGTCAGGGGAAATATTTAAGACAGGCACAACGCTTGAAGGCAATGACCCACAGTCATGTAGACATCCTAGTATCAATAAATGCACAATGCCTCCAAATATGACAAAGATTAAAACTAAAAACATTTATTTTTCTTTCATTTTTACCTGGTTTATATTGTTTCAGTTAATTTTCAGTTTCAGTTCAAAATATTCACTCTTTTTCAGCTATAGTTAACTATAATAATAACCTTGCCACCACCCTACCCCAGCCATCCATCCATCCATCCAAACAACCCCACAGGCAAGGGCATGTATAGCGACGATGTTGACATTTCTGCACATGCCGACAGCATACCTCACAGGGACACATGTGCAAGTGATTGTGCAATGTCATGTTGCTCGCACTCTCGTCTTTTACCATCACAAAAGCGAATCTGACATATGGAATCTCAGACATGCACCAATATTCATTTCATGGTGGCTTCTTGCCAGTTTCAAAACATGTTACGCGTCCGTAAAGAAAGTGGAAGCAGCTGGAATGGAAAGCAAATAATGAACTTTAATACAGTGATGTTTGAGCAGAGATACAGTCGTATTACCAATAATGAAATACCACTATCCCTGCTGAAAGCTGATCCAGCAAAGTATTTCTAAGAAATCTGAATGTCACATTAGGCGTCAGCTCACATGTTTATCAGTGAGCTGATGTCTCCTCCAAGTGTACTGATTGTTATCATTGACTGGATGTAACTCAGTTGATTTATTCTAATTAGGTACAATTAAAGGTACTTGTACTTTACTTGAGTATATCTACTTTATACTAAATAGTGTACTTTTTTTTGGTACCCATTAGTTACTTTTCACTTTTAAAGTTTTACATTTCAAAATAAAACGTATGATGAAAATATGAACTTATGAAGTACAATGCATTGTTAAAGATCAAACCAGTGCTTCCCAAAGGTTTTTGGCTTGTTGTCAGTTAGTCAGTTCAAAGACACATTTCCTTATTTAACTTGTCATGCGGTTTCATCTAAATAACTGATGGAGGCCCGAGGAAGTATTCATCTTGTTAAGATGTTTGTTATTTTACTTCAGCAAATAATCTGATTACTTCTTACAGCCTTGAGGTAATCTACTACTCCTGATGTGATGCATTTACATCGGCCAAAAACTGCAGTTCAAGTCGAGTTTACTGCATTAAGAAGAAGTTTGTGAACACTTTGTCATGTAAAAGGATGCAGCGAAATCCAGCTTTACAATCAGGTCTCTGTTGTAACAGCTGGTGTGCACTGGAAGGACACTGTGTGTACATACACACACATGTACAGCATGTGTACAAGGGTGTGAAAAGCAATTACCCCCTGGCAGAAGGCCTACAGGACAGCATGCATTTCAGCTCAGGTTCATTTGTCTGTGTGGACAATGAAAGCGCCTTACAGCAACAGACGAACAGAAACATCTTTCAGACTGCAGACCGGAATGAAGTATGTGCAATGAGTTCAGAGCCACCGCCTCTATCAGTTAAGCAATCAAATTATGCAAGTCGGAGCTTAAATTCCAGAAGGAACTGGAGAAAATATAGAGCACATTAATGTAATAAAGAAACCCGTGAACGTGAAAAAATGGAAGGATCTTCCAAAACAGCAGTCTAAGTGAGATCTGTATCTTCTCTGATAGAAGGAGGCAGGGAAGAGGCTGCTTGATGTGTGGAGGCCTTTTCTTCTTCTCTGCCATACGGTGGCTCTGAGATTAGTGCTCATTTTGTGAAGACAATCAGAGTGAAAAAAAGAAAAATAAAGCTTCAATGAATCATTATCAAATGCAAACAATGGTATTTTCCTGAACTTTAAAGTGACAAAGACCGGAATTAATTAAAAAGGACAGTAATTATTGTCTGCTGAAGCTGATGTTCTCGCTCTATTGAATCAGCTTTTTATTTTATTTATTAAGAGATTCAATTCATCCATCAAATATGTTTTCTAGAGAACTGTATGCAGAGCACCATCCTGTGTGTGCACTTCTAAAGTGTAGCCGTCCAAGGATGCGTCATTATTCATGCATGAGAGGTTGTCAGTTCAAATATATTCGTAAGGTAAGTGTACCAAAAACTACAACGCATTCCAACTTTCTGCTGATTTAAGTTGCAAACAGAAAAAGTGATATAAAAAATGAAGTGTAATATTCCTAAAAGAACAACCAGTGGTTCACCGGTTCATTGCTAGTGTCTGAGAGACAAGCACTGACTTCTGCTTCGACATGACAGACATGCTGCTTGAACCCTGAAGAGGAGAATCTGGACAGCTTTATAATCACATCTCCTTTCGGGGCCCATCACCAATAATATGGACTGATGGCTGCAAAAGGCAGGTGAGCTCTGTCACGCACGGATAGACACTGCAAATGTGGATGTTCATTTTTTCTTTCCATCAGTGCGCCGTGCAAACTAAAAAGCAGCTTCCTCAGCCTAAAACATAGAGATTTAAAAGAATGATTAACTGCATTTATTTTTTTGCTGTAGTCTGACTCTGAAGATTATCAAGATTAAAGCATCCTGATGGGCACAAGATATGGACCACAAAGAGAAACCATTTCAGTTTAAATCAGCTTTCTGTTTCTCTTTTTTTGAAATATAACCTCGCCATTAGCGTGAGAATACTCTTCTTCTTTGCCTTTCTCTGTCAGATTTTTGGTCACCATCAACATCACCACCGGAAGATAACGTGTCTCTCTGCCCCGTTTGGCAGCGAAATTGGGCAACGGTTGATTGTTATATGTGTTAGCATATGCCTGAGCGTGTTCATCACACACAGCTCCTCAGGTTCTGCTGCTCAGAGGTGCGGACACACTCACACACACACTCACACACACACACACCCAAACACAAACAGTCCGTGAGTGATTTTCCCCAAAAAAGTGAGTCAGCTTCCAGGAAATGCCATCCAACAATGTCAAAGCAAGCGGTTGGACATGCAAGTTACGCTGTATTTCTTTGTCTCAACTTGACATGGGCAGATAATAAAAGTTATCTAACATCACTCACTCCATCATTACTCTTTTTTTTTTGTTTGGTTTGCTGTGTCAACACTGCCCGGTAAGAGGCTTGGTAGCACCCTCCAGAAGTCAAATAAGATGTCTCAATGTTTGATTAGTCAATAATGCTTTTTCATTGTCACACGGTGCAAAATTAAGACATCAGAGTTACTTCACTCTAGTGGTTGGTATTTGCTGGGTCATTCTGAGAAGTCAACCTGCATCTGATTGTGTCACTGCAAGTTGAAACATGCAACACAATGCAAACCCTCTCTGCATTCACTTCTGCCTGTTGTCCCCTCCAAACAGTCCCTAAAAAGAAGAAGGATGAATCTGTTGCGTCTTACCCGATGATGTAGGCCAGGACGCCCAGCTGGATGATACGGCACACCACTCCCACCCTCCTGTTCCTCACCAACACCTGGCGTGGGGTCTCATACTCAAAGAAGAAGTCAGAGAGGGCGTTGGTGATTTGGCTCTTCATCTTCTCTCATCCACTGACCCACAGAGAGGAGGGTCTCTCTTTCTCTCTCTCTTCACCCCGCTTGCATATAAACTCCTCTTCTCCTTCCCGGTCTTCTATGTCTCGTTCCTCACTTGTGGGAAAGAGCCTCTTCCTCTTCTCATAAGAAACGTCTGACACGCTTCATGAGAAGTCCTGAATTGTAGGACTTCCTCCCACCCACGCTGCTCTATCCTGTCTCTCTCTCTCTCTCTCTCTCTCTCTCTCTCTCTCTCTCTCCACAGGGTCACTACTCTCCTTGCAGTCATTCACATATGTCCTCCCATTCACACCACTGCATCTCCTCATTCATTGCATTTCTCCCCTCTCTCTCTCTTTTTTTGTCACATGCAGCACAAACATTTACAGAAAATGGAATTTACTCTCTACTTTGTTTGCAAGTTCAAACAACTTCAACAGCTGCCACGCAAGGAAGCAAGCTTTACCGGACCTCCTCCTCTCTGTGTTTGCTATCAAGCCTTATCGTTTCGACTGTCACTCTCTTCCTGAACTCTTGGCAGAAACAGAAACCACACAAGCCCAACACAGACACACAATATATGTGTGTGTGTGTGTGTGTGTTTCAGCTCAGCTCGCTTTGCTTACCTCTCATGTCACCATTTGCAGACATTAAGCCTTCTTATGTTTATCACCACTTCTGTGTGTGTGTGTGTGGGGGGGGACACAGAGAGGAATATTTTGGGTTCAACAATTCACTCTCTCCTTTCATATACCCAGAGGTGTTTTGCATTTCTTATCTTCATTCTCAGAGGAGAGAAAGTGACAAACACAAAATTCGAATAGAAGTGAATCCACTCCATTTCATGAATAATTTGAAATATTAAGAACATTACATGAAAAGGTTTACCATCCGAAAAAGAAAATGTGCATCGCTTTCGAATCTCCAGAGATCTGCAAAGGGGACATACTTATTTTGGAATCATGTTTTTAAAAAATCCTAATCTAAATCTGGTTAAAGCTTCTTCCAAGCAGACACACAAACATACACTGGAAACTGACACAAAATGGCCATGACTGAAATTTAGTAGATTTGCAAGGATTTGGCAGGATTGTGAGGATTGTAAAAAAAAATGTTTTAAAAAGGCTGAATGATAAGCCATATAATAACCTGAAAAGCCCTAATAGACCCAATGTTATGTGTCCCAATTGCTAGAAAAGCGTTTATTTTTAAAGGGACACTGGGAGACAATTGATAGTTAATTCTATTGATTATCCATTCTTCTCCTTTGTGTATTTTTTAATACTGTGAGAATCACAAATTTAATTCCATTCACTTCGTTTGTATTAAAGGTGACGTCTAAAGTCTGAGAGAAGAAGATCTCTCAAAACCTGGACAAATAGATTCCAAACTATCCGCATTGATAGACGGCTCTAATTGGAGTCATTTGAGTGAACCAACCCTTTAATTAAATAAGTGGCCATTTAAGACCGTGAGAAAAAAGCAAACATGACAAAGCTTCCATGCTGATGTTTAACAGGGATCATTCTTACCAAGTTCAACATCTTAGTTTAGCTTGTTAACTGCTATAAAATAAAAATTTTGATCCGCTGATGGTGCTAGATGAAAAGTCAAAGGAAACAAGTTATTAGGGTTCATCCACTGGGGACCGTGACATCTTGCAATGGCAATTCATCCCTTAGAGGCTGAGATATTTCAGTTCCAACCAAGTAATCTGATTGGACAAGAGGCACAGGGACTTTATTAACTACTCCGTCTCACAGGTGTTCTAAATTTGTTTCATTAACGTCGTTATCTTTAATTGTAACAAACTTTGCAGCACAAAGAAGAACATTTTTTCTCAAATAACTGATTTAAACTTGGAGTGGTTGCTAGAAGAAGTCAAAGGGAAGGAAAGAAGCCCGGCGTTCTAACACCTTGGCGGAAACAGTTTGGGCTTTGAACTGCCTTCAGAGTTTGCTACGTCTCAAAAAAATTAATGTTGACTGCCCTGCGGTAAGATGTAGACTTGTGGATCAAAACAAAGAAAGCTATTGTTCAGGAGAATGTTGATGTGTTTGCTCTGCAACAGGGCAGTCTCAGTCCATTCGTGTAACTATTTTTGTTGGTGGAGCCAAATAAGTAGATAATTTAAATAAAGAATTTAAATAAAATAATCTGATTTTAACTAAACCACATGAGCACACCAGACAGACCGACCTTGCCACGATACTATTGCGGCAATTTCAGAAGACAGAGAAGCACATTTTAGTGCAGGATGTCAAAAGAGTGCAGAGCTTCCAGACAAGCTGAACTTGAAGTTCAGGTTGGCGGTGGTACCCCCCACCAAGGTATGTGACACATTCAGTCCCATGACCCAACAGGTTTCTTCAGCCTGTTGTTGTCTGTGAGCAAAACAAAATAGATTCACTGCTCTGACTTGAACCAATCAGAAAGTCCACCCACCTTACCGTTACAATGATTTCCTGCGAATTTCTAAGTAACCAGTCAGTGTATCCCAAACATGTTGGTGCCTGAACTGTTTCCTTAAATTCAATCCTTCAAGTCAAAATCCAAATGACGCTTTAAAAAGGTACGCCATGGTTGCACAACACTATGCACTGCCTGGATGATTACAGAGGGAACATTTCATATTGATTGATATATGAGGACACATTTTTCCCCCGGGCTCCGGGTGTAAACGCTGTTGCGTAAAATCAGAACTGTTAACATGCTGACCCGGGGGCAAGAAAGCATGATAATAAAAGGCTCTGTCTAATTTCTGTTAATTAAAACGGAACACGAGAACGTCATTTCACTGTCACTATCTTTTTTTTTCAAGAGATCAAGAGCCTGAAATATTTAGACTTCTTATCATGAGCCACCAATTTACAGCACAGCTCATTCTTAAGACTTTAAATATTCTTACTTCACTTTGGAATATAGAAATAGTCCCACATCTGTGTGGATTATCTTACCTTTGTTAGTATACCTTGAATAATTTGCTAGTTTTCCAGGTGTAAATAGTTCCCTAAAGGCCTTTTAGTTGTTGGTCTAGTGTCTTACTAGCTATCTCATGTTATTATGTTAAAGTATCTTAAATGTAATATGATTAGCAGTAAGGCTGAGGTGTAGGTGTATTGATTTTAGGGGAATGCTGCAGTGACAATATGATCACAACCTGTCATCATTTTACAGTTTTCTGTGGTCTCCTCCGGGCAGATTAGTCGACTATACCACGCAGAGCAGTAGGATAAATCCAGCATTAAAAAGGCTGATCGGAATCAGAAAATAAACCATCCACAATCAGCAAATGGACCACATGAAACTTAAAATCTGCAGCTGGCTCTCTGCTCAGAGGCTGATTTCTAGTCTGTCTGATTGTGTAGTCAACTCTCCACGTTGCCCTCTGGTGGCTGCATCAAAGATGAGCAACACAGTTCACAGCAAAAAATTATGGAGGATTTAAAATACCCAAACAAAAACAAATAAATCAGAGTGACACAGAACACACACTGTGATGTGTATTTCAGCTTATGTATGCATCCACTGTCCTAATTAAAAGGAATAATATTCAGACACACCCTTCTTGGTAAGTGCTAACAGCTAATTAATGTTAATTAGGTAGCATTAATTAAATAAACGCTGACTGGTTTAATGGAACGGGGTATGGTAATGCTATAGATTTTAGCAGTGCTGTCAGCTGGCACAAAGTGTGAATATTCAATAAAACCAAAAGACAGGAGCTAATATGAGACTAATTAGCTGTCAACTCTTACCCAAAGTGTCTGTTTGTGCCAGGGTTGGAATAAGAAGAACTGGGTACAGCGTTGGAGGAAGGTCACAAAGAAATAAAGAATACATGCTCTGTGGTGCCAGCCCTCCGCTGACTTAATTGCGATAAAATGATTTAATTGTTTGGTCTTTTCTAAACCAAATGTTAGCAGACTGAATAAATCAAATTCTGATCGTGAAAAGTCATTTCTGGGGAAGCTTCTGGGGAAAAGTCCTTGTGCATTGCTTGACGTCGCCATTGCTGTCATTACACACAGCTTGGCCACTTCGCTAAGTGGCTTCCAAAGCCCGGTGTTCTCTTTGCAGGTTTGGTTTGTGCAGCTTCCTGCAGCACAATCCCTCCCCTAAAACTGGAGACAGTTAATCAATAAATGGGACCCACAGGAAATGGTTGTAATATGAAAGACTATATGTGATCATGGCTTCCATCAATTTGTGCCATTTGAGAGCATACCTGTCCGAGAGCGGCTGAGTCAGCTCGCTCCCTGTTGTTGGCTCCCAGCACACATGAATGGGATAAAATAATTTAATCATGGCTCCTCGCTCCTCGCTTTTTATTGTTGGACTAAATTCGATCATTTTACAGATGCTTTTCCAGAGATTGTGTGGAAAAAATTGCTTTTGTGTGCATCAGATGACGATCCTCCAAGATACTATACAAGTACGGCCGCAATGTCAAAGTCACTCCATCGCTATGAACCATTCCTGCAGAGTGGAGTAAAGGCATTGATCTACAAAAAGGACATTGCAATTTATTTTTTTTATAACTCGTCAATCTTTAGATCTACACCAACCTACATTCATAACTTGCAAGTGGTTCATTTTCTATAAAATTTAGCGGTACCAACTCATGAAATAGCTTTTTAAGTCTGGCAAAAAGTTCTTCCCATTTAAAAGATATTTTGTGCTGCTGGAGCAAACCTTTTTCTTGGCTGACGTATTTAAACAATCATTCCCAGATCTAGTTTCTCACTAACATGGAAAATCTACAAACTATTTATACAACAAATAATGAGATAATAATAATTCCATGCTTTCAATCATTTAAAAAAGATGGAGCCTACTAATTCAGCTCCAAACAAAGCCAGGTGTGTCAGTGCGGGAAGAAAGGCCCAGGTGACTTTCCCTGCCCTTTTTATAGTCTGCTCTTAGGGCTAGACCTCCTGTTACCCTCCCTTAGATTAGATTAATAATAATACATTTTATTTGGAAGCGCTTTTCAGGGTACTCAAAGACACTTTACAGAGAAGAACATTAAATCATCAAAACAATGAAGACAGTGCACTAAAAACACATTAGACATTTAAACATTAAAAGCAATTTTAAAAAGGTGTGTTTTTGTCAGAGATTTGAAGGTGGGCAGGTCAGTACAGTCACGGATGTGTTTGGGGAGAGAGTTCCAGAGGGAGGGGGCAGCTGCAGAGAAGGCTCTGTCGCCCCAGGTTCGGTGCTTGGTCCTAGATGGAGGAGTCAGGAGGTTTGCATCAGATGAACGGAGGCTGCGGGATGGATTGTGGCGATGGAGCAAGTCAGTGAGGTAGGAAGGGGCCTGGTTATGGAGGGCTTTGTGTGTGAGGAGGAGGATTTTGAACTGAATACGCTGTGGAACTG